>NC_059296.1:27618868-27621368 GCF_017591435.1 Portunus trituberculatus | reverse complement strand
TATTTATTACTCTCAGTGAATCGAGTGCATAGGAGAATCGAGACGGAAACAACATAAGAGATAAAGAGACAAACAAATAAACAGAATTGTCATAGCAAACCATTAATCACACCAATGAGTTTATTATACCTCAGTTTACGACATTGATCCTTGAGTGCCACGTGTCACATCACCTGTTGACTGACGGAAATGACTTGCGGTGGGAAGAAAAAGAGAAGAATGACTTGTAAGGGAAGTTAAAAACCGCTTCAGTCCGGCCATAAGCTGACGCTGATGCCTTGCCCTTGAGCGCTGACCTCTGTGCTGTGTTGGGAAGGTGAATACGGGGAGAAAATCAGACTCGGCTCCCACCACCGCACCACCACACCACCGCTAGCTACTCTGCCACACCCTTCACCACCCTGCTCAGCCTCTCTCTCTCTCTCTCTCTCTCTCTCTCTCTGTGTGTGTGTGTGTGTGTGTGTGTGTGTGTGTGTGTGTGTGTGTGTGTGTGTGTGTGTGTGTGTGTGTGTGTGTGTGTGTGTGTGTGTGTGTGTGTGTCTCTCTCTCTCTCTCTCTCTCTCTCTCTCTCTCTCTCTCTCTCTCTCTCTCTCTCTCTCTCTCTGTGTGTGTGTGTGTGTGTGTGTGTGTGTGTGTCTGTGTGTCTGTTATCTCTCTCTCTCTCTCTCTCTCTCTCTCTCTCTCTCTCTCTCTCTCTCTCTCTCTCTCTCTCTCTCTCTCTCTATCTATCTATCTATCTCTCATACACACACACACACACACACACACACACACACACACACACACACACACACACACACACACACACACACACACACACACACACACACACACACACACACACACACACGGATCTACGGAGAACGCTTGTCACATTTCATGGCCTTAATGTGATCAAGTGAGTGATTCGTCTAACCGCCCTTCTTGAGCTGCATTTTCTCTTTGTTTTTTTTTTTATCCAGTGGTTAGATGGTTAATATCTGCAAATAAGTGAATGAACGAAGTGAGCCTGCGAGCACAACAACCACGTATTACCTGCCTTCTTCACCAACTCAAGGCCAGAGCCATTTCCACACATAACCTTGAAAATCAAATCATTTCCTTCTTCTTTTTTATTTTTTATTTAGATATCTTGTAAGCAAAGAGGCAAGGACAGGCAAGGGTAAGAGAGTATGTAACCTCCGCTAACACGAGTGAATTAGCTGCAATATTTTCAAAGCTGCGAGAAGCTGAAAATATAAATCACGTGTCGTATATAAAAACTAAGGAGACGGAAGGAGGAGAAAAAGATTGCATATAAATAGATCTGAGGTGAAGAGAGTTGCTGATTACCTGGTGTGTGTGTCTGTGGGAGGTGTGTGTTTCACTGTTTGATCTGCTGCAGTCTCTGATGAGACAGCCAGACGTTACCCTACGGAACGAGCTCAGAGCTCATTATTTCCGATCTTCGGATAGGCCTGAGACCAGGCACACACCACACACCGGGACAACAAGGTCACAACTCCTCGATTTACATCCCGTACCTACTCACTGCTAGGTGAACAGGGGCTACACGTAAAAGGAGACACACCCAAATATCTCCACCCGGCCGAGGAATCGAACCCCGGTCCTCTGGCTTGTGAAGCCAGCGCTCTAACCACTGAGCTACCGGGCGTGTAAGTGTGTGTAATTCACCTCGGTCGCTTCCTAGTCACCCAGCCAGTCTTCCCCATTACGGAGCGAGCTCAGAGCTCATAGACCGATCTTCGGGTAGGACTGAGACCACAACACACTCCACACACCGGGTAAGCGAAGCCACAACCCCTCGAGTTACATCCCGTACCTATTTACTGCTAGGTGAACAGGGGCCACACATTAAGAGGCTTGCCCATATGCCTCGCCGCCTCCAGGATTCGAACCCGGACCCTCTCGAGTGTGAGTCGAGCGGTGTGTGTGTGTGTGTGTGTGTGTGTGTGTGTGTGTGTGTGTGTGTGTGTCTGTCTGTCTACCCTTATTATAAAAGTATGAGAGAGAGAGAGAGAGAGAGAGAGAGAGAGAGAGAGAGAGAGAGAGAGAGAGAGAGAGTGTGTATTATGGGTTTTCTCGCCGCAGCTCCCGTGACTGGCATCATGTGTCGCCGCTTCACCTCGCGCAAAGTGTCCTTCTTCGGCGGGTTCCTGTGCTTCCTCGGGCTGCTGCTGGGCTCCATGGCCTCCAATGTGAACCAGCTCATCGCCTCAGTCGGCCTCCTCACTGGTCAGTTCCTCCCTCAGGTTAAATGGCGTTGTGGTGTTTGATGTGTGTGTGTGTCAGTGTGTGTTTCACTGTTTCACTGTTTGATCTGCTGCAGTCTCTGACGAGACAGCCAGACGTTACCCTACGGAACGAGCTCAGAGCTCATTATTTCCGATCTTCGGATGTGTGTGTGTGTGTGTGTGTGTGTGTGTGTGTGTGTGTGTGTAATGACTAGAGATGTACCGATACCAAAATTTTGGCCGATTCCGATACCGATACCGATACC
>NC_059296.1:27606368-27616368 GCF_017591435.1 Portunus trituberculatus | reverse complement strand
ACGCTATGGTCACGGATGAAGAGGCATTACGTCAGCGTGGAAAGCGTCCAGGAAACTGAAGTGCAGCACCAGGTTTCCTTCCTAAGATCAGCTTCCATGTTGAACAGTGTCCCTAACCTGACGCTATACGCTCGCTCCTGGTCGGTGTCTGGTGGGCCAGCTTTCCCTGACAGCCGTCCTTCCTTCAACGTGGGTAGCAGATCTTCTCTGTCCAATAATTCCACCAGTAAGTGGTCTTTAACCAGACTGCCAATGTTTGCGGAGCATCCCACCGTGATGCGACTGTGTTCTGAAGACGAAAGTATCCAGAGATCTTCATCAGGACTCATGCATCATCATGGCGGCTCTCGTCGATCGTCTTTGCCTCGCATCCTGGCAGGAGTTGATCCCAGGTCCTCGCTGACGCGTCAGACATCCATTCGCACGGCACACAGCAGGATAATGGAATCTCTTCAGGAGCAGGACAAAGAAGACTCCGAGGGCATCCTGCAGTCACCTTCCCCGGATTGTGATGAAAAAGAAGAAATTGAACAAATGATAAAGGAAGGAAAAGACAATGAGAAGTTACAAATAAAGGAAGAAGAAGAACAAGAGAAGAAAGAGAATCTGGAAGAAGAGGTGAAGCCCAACTGCTGTTGGGAGTGTCTGCGAGGACTGTGCGACGCTTCTCTCTTCAGAGACGGGCAGTTCTGGGTGGTGGCGATATCCGTGTTCCTCGTGGCCTGTGGAACACCCTTTTCTCTCTTCTATCTGCCATCGTACGCCGACTCGATCTCCATCTCTTCCTCCGTCACCACCGGGATGCTGTCCATGTCATCCATCGTGGACCTGATGGGTCGCCTCAGCACCGGGGTCATCTCGGACCTCCATTTCTGTCAGCTGCACTACATCTATTTCATCAGGTGGGTCTGTCAGTCTGTCGGTCTATTGGTCTGTGGGTCTGTGGGTCTGCACGTCACAACTGCACAATGTATAGTTGGTCATTCTTTTAAACAGACGAATTTCGCACATCTTTCTAAAAAGTTTGCCATTGATTCTTACTTACTTGCTTTTCTGATTTAATATAACACACTTATTGCAAGGCTTCTTGGCAATGATCGCTATGATTTACTTTTTCTAGACTGAAATATGATACAAAAATTCAATAGGCAAAAAGGTTTGAATTTTTGTGACTAAAACATTATGATATGAATCTGAGTATCCTATAGGAAGGAATTCTTGTCTTTCTTCGTACCTTGTATTGAAATAATCAGCACAGCGAGAAACAGCAATCTCTCTCTCTCTCTCTCTCTCTCTCTCTCTCTCTCTCTCTCTCTCTCTCAATAATTCTTGCCTCTTGTGTCCCCGCAGCTCCCTGTCCGCGGGATCAGCGGTGCTTATTCTCCCGCACGTCACCGACACAGCGGCGCTCACTGGTGTCCTCTGTGTCTTCGGCTTCTTCGTCGGGTCCTGGTTCGTCACAATTCCCGCGATGCTCGCCGCGCACCACGGCGCCTCCAAGCTGGCCGCCTCGTATGGCATTGTCAGGCTCTTCAACGGCATCATGAACTTCATCTCCCCTCAAGCGACTGGTGAGTTGTCTTCAGGCTGTGTGATCGGTGGGTGGGGGGCGGTGAAGGAGTGGATGTCTGTTTGTCTGTTTGTCTGCTTTTGTTTCTCTGTTTTTCTCTGTCTGTCTCTCTGTTTGTCTGCGTCTGTCTGCATGGCTGCGCGGTGTCTAATCAGAGCTCCTCGTCCCCAGGCATGCTGTACGACACCACGCAGAGCTACAGGGCGGTGTACACGCTGATGGGCACGAGCATGGTGACGGGCTCCGTGCTGGTGCTTCTCTCGCCGCTCGTTCGCAGCAATAAGAACAATAACGCTAGCAACAACAATAACAATAACGACAATGATGGCAATGCTCCTGATGACAAAAATGGCACAACCAAGAAAAGTAACCCAGATGACAACGCTGTGTAGGTCTGGCAGGGGCAGTAACTGACTCTCTCTCTCTCTCTCCTGGACTGTGCCTCATTCACCTGCCTCAGGGAGTGATCGATGAACTGTGAGGTGAATTGTGAGGGACAGTGCAGCGTGGCGATGTGAAGGTGGTGGTGATATGGGAAAGGCGTAGAGGGAGTCAGTCTCCCTATGAGTGAGCAGGGTAGGATGTATATTGCATGTAAGTCACCCAGTCCACCCATCATATAAATAGAATATATCTATTTTCTTTTGTTACTATTAAGTTTTGCTAATCGTACAGAGAGATTTATGTATACCACTTATGACTATGGAAGGCTGTGTATTCAACTGTGTAGAGGAATTAATGTGAACTAAGATTTAAGGTTTTTTTATTAAAAAAATTATACATGTATCATTTGAGTATATATTAGCGAACCATTGCTTCCTGCTTACGCCACCTGTAACAGCTGCCGTGGGAGGCGTGGGGGAATGAATACCTGCGCCGTTTGCAGCATTTCTTCACGCTGGCGTCCATCAGCAAATCAATGAAGGGCTTCGGGTTCCACTGTGGGGTTGGAGTGCTCACCCTCCCGATCCTCAGCTTGCATCTGTCCTTTACTCATTCAGTTTGTTGGCGGACTGAATCATGAGACGACCTCGCTCTCAACAAACATTTTGCAATCCATATTACTACACTAAGAATTACGGGAAATACCTAATTACGAACAGTGTAAAGTGTACAGTAAAGAGTACAAATATATCAATTTAGGTACAGTCAATCAGTAGGGATGCCAGGGCGCGGCAAACTACGAGTAGTGCCCCACCGTCCCCCGCAGCGTGTCGAGGGAGTCCAGGTGTCGGTGGTAGAAGGCAGGCTCGGTGTTTTCCTCCACGGACAGCAGAGTGCCTGCGCCAGGGGACACATATCAGAACCTTCTGATCACACATAATGGCATCACATAATGACTTAAAAGTTGTATGAGGATTCCACTCAAGGAGCCTATAGGTAATCTTACCGGCAATGCTTGCAGTGAGGAAGCAGGCACAGCTGCCGGTGATCATGGCCCGCACCACTACCTTGGCCAGGTCACCGCGTCTAGAGGGTGCCATGGCCCCGAAGCCTCCCAGGTTGATACCAATAGAGCTGATGTTACTGAACCCACATAAGGCGTATGTCGCGATGATCTCTGCGCGTTTCTGAGAACAATAAAATTTTACGTAATGTAAGAACAAAAAAAAAAAAAAAAAAAAAAGGCTTCGAGTCAAGTAACTTTCAACACACACATACACACACACACACACATACACACACACACACACACACACACACACACACACACACACACACACACACACAACGTTGATTTTTTATTGAGACTCTTATGCAATAGTGCACAAAGTAGACAATAGAGTAAGGTACATTGGAAAACATATTAGATGTGTGTGAAGCGGGTGGAGGCACTCACGGAGAGCATCCCGGCTTCCCTCATGTCAGCCAGCTTGGAGTACGCCACGAACTCGTTAACAGTGATCTTGAGACCCACCAGCTCGCCCACCTCATCACACTTGTCCCACTCCACGCCCATCACCCACGCCAGCGGCATGAAAATTACGCCAAACAGACTCTGCCAAAGCAAATCATTGATAAACTTACCAAATATCCTCATGAGGTTTGTGCGAAAAGGGTTTCTTTGGTAATGAATGTGTTTCGCTTCAGTAATTAGTAAGATACCATCGCCTGTCCCAACAATTCACGGTATTTCTGTCCACTGTGTCCTCCACTACGTTTTTACTTTAGGATGTCCACTCACCTCAAAGCAATCAGTCAATTAACTAGTCGTAAAAGTGGGAGGGGGAAGACTTTCTCAGATTTCAGAGGTGATTGCAAGAATATACTCCAGCACTCGCCCGTCCCCAGCGCTACTCAAGCATGTATGTGCCCGGCGCCCTGTTTTGTCTTGTTTAGTCTACCTCGTCTTATGCATTGACACACACCGGTCAGGCAAACCCAATCCTTTGCTTTGTATTACAGCACTCACCCAGCACTGCGGACGCCCAGCTAAACCTTTGGTAAGTCTCTCACTGTTGCAGAAGAGCGGCCCACAGGAACGATTTACTATTACAATAGGCGAGTGTTGTAAGATTAATACTTTCACATCGGTAATCACAGTTTTCTTACAGGTGTCAGCAACAATATTAATAATAATTTGGTTAAGATTGTCAGGGTCATTGCATCATTACAGAGACTTTGGATCGTTCTAAAACTGACCTCAAGAGAACACGTCTCGTCCTCGTAACCAACCATCGTGCAGCTCCAGTCAAACACATGGTTAATCAACTCAATGAAGGCCATGAAAGCCACGAGGTTGGCGGCGATGTTGGCCACCAACGGGATGGCGTTGGTGACTCCCACCGTGGCGGCGTGCAGCATGTTGGCTTCTTTCCTGCACACAAACAAGGGAACTCTTTATGAGGTGAAAAGAACAGAAACACTGACTTAGAGTGACGTTGAGAAGAACATGTTAAGAAATAGTAATGGTGATAGGCCCTTGTTAGAGTGTCATACCCTGGACAGAGTGACAGAGGCACATCCTGGAGTGACAGAGGCACATACTAGAGTGACAGAGGCACATCCTAGAGTGACAGAGGCACATCCTAGAGTGACAGAGGCACATCCTAGAGTGACAGAGGCACATACTAGAGTGATAGAGGCACATCCTAGAGTGATAGAGGTACATACTATAGTGATAGAGGCACATACTAGAATGGTAGAGGCACATACTAGAATGATAGAGGTACATACTAGAGTGATAGAGGCACATACTAGAGTGACAGAAACACATCCTAGAGTGGTGGTGTGGTGAGAGGCACATCTAGAGTGGTGGTGACAAACACATCCTCCCTACAAGGCCAATGAGCGTTACCCATGAACACTCAGCACCTCACCCTCCCTCTATCTTGATGTTGCCGGCGTTGGTCTTGGACTCCTCAGTCTCAGGATAGAAGAGTTTGGACAGCGCCAGGGCCGCCGGGGCGTTCATGACAGAGGCGGAGATCAGGTGCACGGGATCCACGCCGAAGGAGATGTAGGCAGCGAGGACGGAGCCAGCGATGGTGGCGAACCCTCCTGTCAGGACGGCGTGGAGCTCAGACTTGGTCATGTCAGGGATGAAGGGCTTGATGAGCAGCGGCGCCTCCGTCTGCAGGATAAGGGATGGGAGGATATTTTGTGTTAATCAAGGATGGTTGTGAGTATTATCATTCTTATTGTTGTATTAGATTTTTCCTTCTCTCTTTCCTCCTTTCTGTCTGGCTTGCGTGTGTGTGTGTGTGTGTGTGTGTGTGTGTGTGTGTGTGTGTGTGTGTGTGTGTGTGTGTGTGTGTGTTTGCGCGCGTACGTGTGTTCGTGCATGCATGTGTGTATTCACCTCATAACTTTCACCCATCAGAATTCCCGTAAACCATAGGCAGGACTTGTACCTTCCTTCACCAGATCATCTAACACAGCAGGACGGACTGACAACTACTAAGAGGAACCAAGCTACAAAAGAACCAGGAACGTACCATGCCCAGGAAGATGTTGGCGGCGGCGTTGACACTCTCGCAGGCGGTGGTGCCGATGGTGACCTGCAGGAACCAACCCAGCTTCATCACTATCGTCTGCATCACGCCGTAGTAGTACAGGATTTGGATGCAGAAGCTGAAGAACAAGATCACCGGCAGCGTCTGTGGAGGAGGAGGAGGTGGAAGAGGTCTGTCACTATCCCGATGGCAACTGTAGCGCACAATAGCTTATGTTGAGATAGCGGTGACGGAAGGAAATGTGGCTCTATTTTCCACAATGATGCATTAGATGGTTGTATTATTGATTCAATTCGCTGCCTTATAACTTTCGCCACTATTTTTTTCTAGTTAAAAAAGAGAATGAAAAGATTAATTTGAAGAACACAAAAAAGAAAAAAAACGTGACTGATTAAAGAAACATATCCAAAAACGAATGAAACGCTTATGCATGACTAGCATCTCTTATGTTATATAATCACACACACACACACACACACACACACACACACACACACACACACACACACAAACAAAAGTATCTAGTTAAAATGACTAAATTAACGCTAAAATATATTCTTTGCAACAAATCTACACATGGAAATACTTATTAAGGTAAAACATGAATGATTTTCAAGATTCATCCCTTGTTAAAAAGTAAAATATAAAATTAATTGTACAAAACGAATGGTCAATGTAGAAGACAGAGCACCTGGAAAGCAAATATAGAAGGTTCGGAGGTGGCCAATTCCCCGAAGACGAAGGAAGAACCCGCGGTGGTGAAGGCAAGGAAGGTAGCAACCTTGTCTGACAAGCACTCAAACACCTCCCGCCCGAGTGGCCAGCGCAGGATGAGGAGCCCCAGCACGAACTGCAGCGACACTCCCCAGGCCACGTGTCGCCACCTTACCTGCCGCCAGAGGGAAGCTTTACCAGACACAGTGAGGCGGGACATGGAACCATATTCTGAATCACTCATGCTACCAACTCCACTACTTTCAACAGGCTTTTATTTGAAGTGACATGAATCTTTAAGGTACTTTTTTTTACAGTTCTAATGATAAATAGATAAAATTTTGAAATCATTAGCAGCAGAAAGACACTTGATAGTCCAGCAGGTCATCTCTATTGCCTTCCAAAATAGTCGTGATGAGAGAGAAGGCTGTTTCTAAATATGAGTCAAAAGTATGGGAATAGATATCAAGCTGTAATAGTTTATGGAAATAGTGTGCTAGAATCTTACCATAAAACCATAATAATTTAAGAAGATTAATTGCATTTCCATTAAAGCTTGATTGAACTGTGAAGGCAAAGAGAGCACCAAGTGTACAGCATATGAAGCGATTTACAGATCTTAGTTCAATACATGAATGAAGGTTGTTCTGTGGACCTCACGTCTCGGAAACTTATATTCAACTGGCATGCACTCATTAATAATTACTATGTGTGTTGGTTTCTACTAAGTTAGTCCCAGAATGTGATGACTTGCGAAGACGTAACGAGAAGAGGATAAGTTATTCTGCTTGCCTTTACCTAATCACTTCATATGACTAAAGCAGATGGTAGCAAAGGATGACATTAGTCCTCACATTCTGCTGCCTTACCTTGAGCGGGGCGGCGGAGAAGATGAACCCAAGGAGCAGCACGGACGCCACACCGCACAGGGACTGCAGGCGAATCATCTCACCCTGCACGTCCACCCCGATGAAGGTAAGAGCGCCCGCCACCAGCACCACAAAGGCAACCCACGGCACCCACCTGTTGCAGTAGGGTCGTCACCTATCACAACCTTCTCCGTGTGTGTGTGTGTGTGTGTGTGTGTGTCTTGGTGCAGGGTGCGTTTCAGCCTTAGCAACCGTACAAGTTTGTAAAGTGGATCTATATCAGACCGTGTTCCATTCACACGCAGACAACACCATAACGGGCAAGGGAGCTGCTGCCAACAAAGGATGAATGAAAAGTAATTTGCACCTCTTGACAGTATTCCGATGCATTTCAGCTCGCTGTCAATAGAAGATCATAAAAGTGTCTGCTCTTAAGGATGGAAATGGACCTGCTATATCTACTGACATTATATTCTTATGATATACAGTTTTCTGTCAATGGTGGAATATGAAGAGTCGTTCTATTTAATGGCGTAACTGCTTAGTCAGGTATATTGGTTCCGTGTCTTGGAAGGTACGTACGTATCATTAAGGATGTTCGAAACAAAGGTTTATCTTTTAGAAGCAATAGACCCGTAACTCACCCAAGTTCCTAATATCGAAAACATGTAATAAAATTTAACTACATATGAAATAAGAACACTTCAGTTTAGTGTTCAAGACAAATAATGAATCAGATAGTCAACTCTCTATTCATCCATCAATGCAGGCATCCTAACGATAGCACTGGAACGATTAGTATTGCTTGAATAACGTAACAAAATTTATTCTGTATAGTCATTTGTTTAGATAAGATAAGCTTTGTATGAAATTTTGCATCTGTTCAGGCTTAGTGTCTCCAGGACAAAGCATGGGTTGAGTGTTGTTTTTTCTTCCACCAATAGGAGCTCTCCACGGTGAAATAGTACTAGTAGGTGTGTTCGTGAGCTGGTTATAACTTAGGTGGTTCCCGTCGCATGAGTGGGCGTTCAGTCACTTCCTTCCTCTCTCTAAGGGATGTGGCATTATTAGTTTTAGTGTTAACGGTCTGGAGATGTGGTTCATGTCACTCCAAAAAAATTATGTGACTAAGAAGAAACGCTTAATGTTGCCAGTAATATGTAATAAAGTAATATGTACGTTTCTATCTAGTATATCTGTCTTTCTATCTGTAATACATCTTTCTATCTCTAATACATTTATTCATCGGCCTTTCTATGTATCTATTTACGAATCGTTGTTTATTTGAAATTTTCCTGAGTTCCTTAATATTTTTATATAATTTACCGCTAACCATTGAACTGCTGACGAATACGGCATTTATTGTATCATTTAAACAATCTTCAGTGATGTAACGAAGCTAAAGTAGAATTGTAAGTAACAACAAACATTCAACATCCGATCACCTTCAATCCATTTTCCTTCCTCATGAGTATTTGACAAATCTTATACAATATTGCTTTGAATTATTGCACAGTGCAGTAAAAGTGTTAGACAAGTGTTCGGTGACAGGCACAGCTGAGAAAGAACATTTTGGTAAGGTGGTGTCTGAATTATGCTTTAATCCCTTCAATACTAGGTCACATTTTTACCTGAGACTTGTGTACGATTAGACCATTTTATTGACATTGGGAAGGGTCTATGGAAGTCAGATGATTAATGGCCAGAGTCTTTACTATTTCAGCAGCCCACATGAGTTTCTGAATCTTTATAAATCACCAAATAGTAAGATGAATGAATGTGGAAACGCGTCATGGTACTGAAGGGGTAAAATCTGTATCAAATCATTTCTTTAAGAGTGAGGGGAAACCACAGCTATGCGAGGGTACAAAATCTCCATGAGTGACTTACCTAACTCGCACCAGGTTGTCCCCCAAGGCATTCAGCGGAACGATCAGCTTTTCGTGGAGAGTCTTCCCGAAAAATGCCTTGATGATCTGCAAGCACAGGCACGAATTGAATCACAAGTGCAAGAAGCGTAAAGTGTCAATAGGATCAAATATAAGTTATTCTCTTTATTTATGCTTCAGTTTGGGTTGTGAGATACTTTTATTTTTTTCTGTGTAAGAGGGAAGATCAAAGGCAAAAATAAAAAAAAAAAATTGTGATAAAAATAAAACTCATTGGGGTGTCGGTTCCCAAACAGGTTAAACATATAATAATTAGTTATCGAGATTAAACTCATAAACTGATTTTACTAAACAACTCATAGCTTTAAAAAGTCTTAACGTGTAGAAAATTGCAGGACAAACTCTAAAGATTCAAGAGATAGTTATATCCTGGAGGCTGCGACTGAGAAGGAAAGGGTTCACTTGATAATAGATTCCTAAATGTGGTAAAAAAACGAGAGATTGGAGGCACCGCGGCACCGAACCATAAGAAGCGTTCAGAGGAGAGCATAGCGGTATCGGTGCGTCTGATTCCCTCACCAGGTAGTAAAACATCATGATGAAGAGAATGCCCGTGATCACCACCAGCAGACCCTCCGCGTCACACCAGAAACTCGTCTCCTGCGAACACGAAAGTGATGTTTGAATGAAGCCGCCGTTATGACGTCAGCCATTTGTTGACTGGAAGAACAGCGCATAACGATGATAAAAGATAAAGACATGTACTCACTGTTACTGTAAATATGTGTACTCTGACACTGTAAAGATGAAAATACGAAGACAACAATGTATAGAATATCATTAAGAAATCAATCTTTTGCTTACTGAAATTGATGTAGGGAAAAAAAGTCCACGCCAAGAAATACTCATGCTACAGTGAGGAGGGCAAAATAATGTGGTTGAGATAGGATAATATGTTACAAAGGTTCAATAGTAACACAAGGAATCAAACATGAGTACAAA
>NC_059296.1:27566368-27603868 GCF_017591435.1 Portunus trituberculatus | reverse complement strand
AAGGTTGTGTGGCAACTGTAATCCAAGAGAGCTTCCTCTCAAGTGGTATAACTCCAAGAGTTTCCTTGTTAACGTGTTTAACGTGTCCTGGTTCTAGTGAAGGACACATCCAGCCTAGCACATGTAGGCCACATTGTATACTATAAACAAATTTGCAGTTATTCAAAGCTGAAGTATTTTGAGAAACCTGCCACGTACCCCCAAAATTCCTCTCAAGTACCTCTGGGGGTACGCGTACCCCAGGTTGAGAACCTTAGAAGATAGTGGCATGAGAGATAGGAGGTTGTGAAAAGTGTAAATCACCAGGATCAGACAAAATATACACTAGAGTTGCTACTAAAAGAATACAAAAGACTATATAATGAACTACTGTTTAGTATCTTTAGGATTAAGTTCAGGAGAGGTGTCAGTAATGTGGAGGCAAACGAATGTAATGCCCATCTTTAAGAAAAAATGTATTAAAAGTCAATATCGAATCACCAGCCACCCAACTTCACTTCCAATTATTGTAGATATAATAATGGAGTCAGCATTCGTAAGGAACATTAGTGATCGTTTACACAAGCACGGCTTCACAAACTGGAAGTCATGTGACACAAACATGTTGAATTCTATGGTAAGTTCTGTGAGGCAGCAGAGGTAATGGAAATAGTTGCAAATGATATTCCTGGACTCAGTAAGGCATGCCAACAGAGACTCTTGTACAAGGTTAGGGTGCATGGGATTGATGGAAAAGTGTCATTGTCAAACGACAGGTGATAGAGTTACACATGTAATAAATGACTCTAGATCCAAGAAGGGTCAAATGGTTAGCGGGGTGCCACAGGGATAAATTTTAGCACCATTTTTATCTTTAATGCACAGAGATGAGTGTTAGGAAATTTGTGAATGGCACGAAGATAAGTATATTGATTAAGCTGAATTGGGATGCTTTCGCTTTGCAGACAGACTTAGATAAGATAAATGAATCAACAGGTAGCTGATAAATGTAGTTTAAAAAACAACAATCAAGTGCAAGACATTTAGCGAAGGGAGGAAAAAAAGAACCCCATACATTACACAATAAAGACCGACGAGACTTTGGTGCGATGAGAGATCGAAAAAGTTTTAAAAGTTGTAATAAACTTTGGTCTCCATCTACGGAAACAATGAATAAAGACCAGAAATAAAGCAAGTCGTGTGTTAATACTAATCTTCGGGAGTGTTAAAAGTAGAAATCCCGAAGTAATGGTAAAGTTATATTTGCTACTGGTTCCTCTGCTACAGGAAGGATATTAGTATATTAGAATCAGTATAAAGAAGGACTAAAAGGTTACAGAGGATAAGGAGTAGTATGTATTCCTTATATATGTAGAATGAAGATTTTAAACTTACATTTAGATAGATGAAGGTTAAGAGGGGATCTGATAAAGGTCTTTAAGTGTTACAGGGGATACAATATCGGTACGTGACATAAACAAAGTTCTTAAAGTTGTTAACCAGAATAGAAAAAAAAAAATAATAATAATAGGTTCAAGCTTCATAAAGTTAGATTTTAGTAGGAGATAGGAAGTAATTGGTTCTTAAACAGAGTAATAGATTAATGAAACCGATTCGGAGATAAGTTATTAGTGTTGAGTGATTAGAGAACTTAAAGGTTAGACAACTTAAAAAAGAATATGATAGAGATACGTACTAGACATGCCTCTTGTAGGGACTGCCACGTGTAGCCCTGGCGATCCTTATTTTCTTATGTTTTTACTATGAAAGGTAGCTATACTTTAGAGAGTTTAAGAAAAAGAAAGATTTAGCTGATTCACTGATTCTTTTAGAGCATCACAGTAAAAAATCATGCGGATTGAACTAGAGCGCAGGAAGTCTTACCGTGACGGTCAAGGTTGAGTTGCATTAAAGAAAAGGAAGAGAAGAGTCGCTCACCGCCTGTGTGTTGGAGGTGATGGTGGGGCTTTTCCGTCTGGCCACGTGGGTGTCGGTGAAGGCGGGGTTGTCGTGGCCCTGCTGCTGCGGCGACACCTCGTTCAGCACCGTCATGGCCACGTCTGTCTTGACCTTGGCGTCTGTTGTTTCCTCGACAGTCATCTTGAGAGTCTATCGGTCATATGGCTGAAAGGAAAATAAAGATTATGTCATCGTGATAAGTGCTTCATGATGCCGTGAGTATATAAGTAACACCTTAAAATAAAACAAGATATCTTTTCTTCATAATAAGAAGTCTAATCTTGTCCTAAATTTCATTGTAAAGATTAGTGGAATAAAGCGTGCTGTGAAGTTTGCGTGTAGAAATTACAAGGGAACACATGCAAAGGCGGACGTGTGGTACGTTAACGCCAATTTCATTTATGTACTGCTCTTTGCCTAAACATCTATAAAAAATCGCAAGCACAGTGAACAACGGGAGGAACGCCCTCCAATGTGAATATGGAAACCCAGCAGCAGAAGCGACCACAATATCATGTTCTGCCACCACTAGAGGGTGCCTGGAGCCTTCCCTCCCCCGTTATTGATCTCAAGGTTAATTATGAATCATAATAATCTTGACAGTGGCCATTGAGTCACGTGATTTATGTCATTCAGAGTTTAAATATCATATCTTTTTGTTCTTTTCCACTAACTGATGGCAAACATAACTCATGATTTGATGTTAGCATGAACTGCAGCGGAACAGTCTTCAGAATGTGTGCCCATGAGTACCAGTGGTTGGCAGAAAGATTACTCTATATTAGGAATTCCGAGTAGTCTTGGCTGCGTCTGGGAATGCAGCTTTGATCAATACCTTCTTGTTAATATTTGGGAAGATAAAGTTTTCCTGTGCTATGGGTTTATCTTATCTTATGTTTTTATCTCAAGAGCAGATATCAGACCTGGTTTTTACTGGCGTTGTGTAAGGCAGTACCTAGGTTGATAAAGGAGCGCACACCCTTTCTTATCACCATACCAAAGTGTCATATGTGGGCCAGCAGGACTTCCTCACCACATCCTTGTGAAATACAAAGTAAGACTTATTCTCTGGCTGATAAATACACGTTGAGAATCATAAACATCTCAATCTTGACGGAGTTCACAGTATATAGCTGGCTGTCAGAAGACTGCACAACAACACAACTGCGTTTTTATTAAAGATTTGACTTAAGATACTATCAAAGCACCCAAACACACCAATGACTAAAAAACTAATCAAATAAAATGGAGAAATATCTATGTAAATAAATAAGTAGAATGTAAATAAGTAAATACCTAAATAAATAAACAGATGAATAAAGACAAAGCTTGATCCCACAAACTGATAAACAGAATATAGCTATGTAATATTTATCAGGTTATTAATTCCACTCATTCAATCCTTGTTTCCTTTTTTTTTTCATTGTGGGAAAGAAGTGTGAAATCAGGATTGCACGAGCGGAATTAATAACTGATGATTACAGTCTGGTCAGGCAGACGCTGCTTGGATTACAATACTTCAACAATAAAAGCGTACAATGAAAGGGGAAAGTTGTGCTAGTTAAGAGCATAGCTGCCTGTCACTTTCATTAACAAGGTGACGAAGCTTAACCAACTCTCTAATGACGAGTGGAAGGACCAGCTCTTTAACTCCTTCAGTACTGGGACGCATATTTATCTCAAATTTGTGTATAATCAGACATCAGGATGGATCTATGGAGGTCAGAAGATTAATGGCCAGAGTCTTAATTCGCTATTTCAGTCCTCACATAAGTTTCTGTAGCTGTATAAAAGTAACAAATAGTAAGCAGAATGAATATTGAAACTCGTCATGGTACTGAAGGGGTTAAGGAGGAACATAAAAAAAAGTTTAGTCAAATTTATATGCATCAAATAATCCTTTAATAAAATCTTGCCTTTTAGAAAACATACGTACGTTCTTTATTCGCAAGGTACGATCACATCACACAGACAAACCATTAAGATTTCAAAAGCGTTGTTAAAGAGGTTAGAGTCCCAGCTAACAATTAATTCACATTCTTTAATCTAATCGCCACGGTGGACTTGAACTCTTTCAAAAGGCAGGTTTCAAGTTATTTATCTTCCAATTTCCGTTGATTCGTTTTTTACTTCGCTGCGGAGACTGGGATTCGAAAGGGGCTTTTTTCTAATACTTTGATCCCTTGACCTGTGTTTCTGTTATATAAGATAAGAAGAAGAAGAAGAAGAAGATGATGATGATGAAGAAGAAGAAGAAGAAGAAGAAGAAGAAGAAGAAGAAGAAGAAGAAGAAGAAGATGATGATGAAGAAGAAGAAGAAGAAGAAGAAGAAGAAGAAGAAGATGATGATGAAGAAGAAGAAGAAGAAGAAGAAGAAGAAGAAGAAGAAGAAGAAGAAGAAGAAGAAGAAGAAGAAGAAGAAGAAGAAGAAGAAGAAGAAGAAGATGATGATGATGATGAAGAAGATGAAGAAGAAGAAGATGAAGAAGAAGAAGATGAAGAAGAAGAAGAGGAAGAAAAAGAAGAAGAAGAAGAAGAAGAAGAAGAAGAAGAAGAAGAAGAAGAAGAAGAAGAAGAAGAAGAAGAAGAAGAAGAAGAAGAAGAAGAAGAAGAAGAAGAAGAAACCGGTGCAAACAAATAGTGTTATGATTTCTTGCTAAGCCTCTATTAAGTCTACTAGCATTCATTCACATTGCTGATTTTTCTCGCGCCCTTTACTAACGTTTTCATTTATTTTTTTTATTTATAGCACAAGTTTTCTTTGACTATCATCTTCGAGGGCAAACGTTCTATAAGAATCTCGCAAATTTCTCTCTTCTTCAGGCGATCAATTTATTCAGGAACCTTGTCCGATACAGAATGGAACACGGTGGGCTTTCATACGCAGTGTATACCACCTACACAACACAGGTGATAGGGCATTCAAGGACTGTTTGTCTCAGTACCATCTCTTGTATAACGCTCCAGTGACCCAAGAGAACAAAAATTACAGTTCCTGATCTTAAAACAATGTTACCATTCATACTGAATTGATTGTGTACACTTGAACGTTCCAAGGCTTCACCAGCCACACTGTGATGGCATGTTGTGTACTGATACTTGAAATATGCGATTAGACATTCTTGGAAATTACTTGGCTATTCTGAAGTTACTTATCTTAACGTAAACGGAAGTAAAGTGATACAAATGAAACTAAATAAATTTGTTTTATGAGTAAATAAAAGTAGAATAAAGTTAATGAGCTAATATAGTATTGTGTGAATGAAGCTGTCCTGGCGAGTGTGAACAATGAAGATCAACAAACACAAGGAATGTTAAGCTCGTTACCTACCACTGTTGTTTTCGTGGTCGCTATACTCTTCGTCCAATTACTCGTACACACAGATCCTCCTTCCAGAGCCTCGCCACACACTTCTTTCTTCTCATTCACTCCTACTCCTATTCCCAAAAATACTTGCTTTACACACACACACACACACACACACACACACACACACACACACACACACACACACACACACACACACACACACACACACACATTCTTGATATGTTCTTTATTCTTTATTTGTTTGGAAATTAATGAGTCTCCTTTCATGCATAGAAAATAAAAAAGAATGGTGAACCGATATTGTCAGACTATTAGCATTTGTCAAGGGTAAAAGGATTCATAAGTTACAAGCTATAAAGAAGTGCTTAATCTCGCAGAAGTAATGTCGAAATGTTAAGATATGATGATAGAGTGATAACACTGATTGGTCCATTGAGATAACCGATCTTCATAGTAACGTAGTTCAAGGTATTATTATTTCTAGTCATTAAAAGAAAGTATCCTTTACCCGAGATGAATAGTTATCTGGGGTGTGTGGGCGCCCCTCGCGTGAGGCGGAGTGGAGAGTGGAGGCGTGTATGGCGCTGTTAAAACTCGGTATTTCTCTTGTTTTTGTTATGAATGGAAAAAGAAAACTCTCTGCACACTTTTTTTTTCGTCCGAACCCATTATATAAATATAATTCACGTTATAGATCATTCTCAGCAATAACCATCACCATCTGCACCACCACCATCACCACCACCACTACCATCATAATCATCATAATTCATCATCGTGCTCTATGTCTCCATTGCATGACTAAAGCCTGCCAACCATTCCTACTCGCCTTGATCAGCTGCCTGTCTGTTCTCTGCTGTCCCCGCGACCCACCCAAAACTTATTACTATAATTTTTTCCATCTTTCCTTTTTTTCTTTTCTTTTTTTTTCTTACTGCTTCGCCATTCTCATTCTGGCAATATTTTTTTTGGATGTTTGTTTATGATATGAGGATAGTTTGTGTCAGTTTACCAATAACCAATAAGGACGATCACCTTGGGCGGTATTCGGTAATATTTTCTGATGGAAAGAAACAATAATATCACATCAAAGCCGATCTGGAACCTCACGGGGCCTGAGTCCTGCGTGGTGTGCTTGGCGGTACGGTTCATTCATTCCCTGTAACGGGTTGTAGATAAACGACAGAAATGTGCAACAACTGTCTTTACATTTTATCTGTCAGGAATATGAACCAAGTGAAAAAAAGGAAGATAAACTGATATTAAAAGGAATTCCTAAAAAGAACGGAGCAGAGGAACCAAGAAAAAAAAAAAAAAAGGTGTCTCAATACTTTTCTCTTGAGCACCGTCCAGCGACCACCATCAACACTTGAAACACCACCAGTCCTTGCCACGGATGATAACTGGTGAAGGGCGTCCCATACCTAAACATACGCTCAGTACACTAACACGCTACACTGAGAGGAACCACAGAGCTTGATTGACCACTGTTTCTGCAGGAAGCGCCGTTCAAGGTTGCTGCATTGACTTTCTGTCTCCACGCGGTGCCTATGCTTTCACAATACACACGTCACATTATTGACCACCATGCATTTAACAAAGAAGTATTTGTAAAAAACATTTATTCAGCGTGATCCTTGAAAATTCAATGTGGTTCTCAGTGCAATAATACAATTTTCATAGTTTCAATTCTTTTCTGGCCAATTACTGTTGGAGGAACGGGTGGATGGGGAGGAGCCCTTCGTTGTGCTATCTTTTTTTCTATATTACAGCTTAAAGGAAAATAGTGTAAGCAAACATCACGGGAAGGACATAAGCGTCTGTTGATATTCCTTTGTCACTCAGAGCAGTGAGAGCAATTCAGCTCCGAGGGATGATGATTTCCATATGAAAAATACAAATGCTCCTGAGATTCAGGTTTGAGATAGATGGAGTCACAGGCGCCAATAATGTCAATCGATGTGTCCCTCCTGCCTGTCACTCAGCGCTGCATGACACGCCGTCTCGCCCCTCCTGCGTGACGAATTGATCTACCACAGCAGTCACCCACAATCAATATCTCATCAGTGCTTTCGTGTGTGTTCTGTTTCATTTTGTGAAGTTTCTTTCTTCTCTATCACATCTATAGTGGTGCATAAAAATGGTAAAGCAAGTTTGCCGTTCCGTTTTATCTTTCCTTTCAAGTTGATATGAAATTGTTCACAGTATTTCCCGGAGAAAAAGGGAGAATTACACTGCACAGTTCTTCAAACAGTTCTGGAACGAACATCATTTCTTCAGATGTTTCCTTTCTCTCTTTCCTAATAGACTAATAAGTCGATAAATCAATATTTTCTCTATGGATGAAGCAGTATTTTCTAAAGGAGGAGGAAATATTACACTGCATTGTTCGTCAGTTTCAGCCAACAACACTTTTCTATATTTTTCTCCTCTTTGTAAAAATAATATCAGCAAACCGACGAATCACACTCGTATTTCAATTCGTCCTCCTTTAAGAGAATGTCCATGAATTACATCCGTGTCTTGATTCCACCTTTCTTCTGTGGTGAAGGAAGAAGGAAGAGGAGGAGGAGGAGGAAGAGAAGGAGGAGGAGGAGGAGGAGGAGGAGGAGGAGGAGGAAGAGGAGGAGGAGGTGTGAGAAGGAGTAAGGAGAGAAGACACCTCACCTGTTTCTTCTGCAGCAGTTCACTACTTCTGACACGCCTTGTCCCCATTTCGCTTATCTCCATCCACCCCACTTGGCCCTCCCCACAGCGGACCACGGCTGGAGCAGAGATGGCCTTCGTAGATAGTTTTTATCTGGTGGCTTGAGTGTTATTAGAGATTTTACCCATGTGCTGCCTCTTCAGATGGCGAGACACATGGGGAAGAATATAGGCATCGAGTGTGACGAATGCAACACACACACACACACGCACACACACACACACACACACACACACACACACACACACACACACACACACACACGAACACACACACTTCTCGATTCAAGGGCAGCTCTGGTAGGAAGCCACATATCTATAAACATATCATAACTGCACCTTGTTAATCTCTTCTTATTCTGTTGATGCTTGAGGACGAAACATAATCTTTGTAAACAATACGTGCGGGAATGTGTGTGTTTGGGTGGGTTGGGTTTCTGTCTGTTTGTCTGTCTGTCTGTCTGTCTGTCTGTCTGTCTGTCTGTCTCTCTCTCTCTCTCTCTCTCTCTCTCTCTCTCTCTCTCTCTCTCTCTCTCTCTCTCTCTCTCTCTCTCTCTCTCTCTCTTTCTCTCTCTCTCTCTGACAGATACACTGAACGATACATGACTGACAGCAAGCGCGTGTGTTTGCTAAGGAGAGAAGACTGAGAGGGAAGGGAAGTCTATGGAACAAACCAACAGCGAGTAGAAAGAAAGGGTCACCTGGTGAAGTATTTTGGAAAAACACGCCCACATTCACCACACTGGCATTCCAGGAGGCGCGCTCTTATCGGAGAGGTTGACAGGGACAAAGCCAAAGGGTGGGTTAGCCGGACGTCCCTGGTGGTGGTCATATTATTAACAACGTGCACATTTTCTTTCCTAGATATTTTCACTTACGACAGATTCTCTCCTGGCGTTGCTTCTCCCCTTTCTAGGTATTTGCTGTTTTTCTGTATTATGATAAGAAAATGCTGAGCGAAACTTTTGTTGTTTAAATGGTTTGTGGTGTGTCAACGGATGAATAAATGCAGAGAAAATTTCTGGAGGGGGAGATGTTCAAAAGGGGAAAAAAAAAACAATGTCCAGAGGAAAATTAATGTCTGAGGGGAAATGTCCTTGGGGAGAAGAATGTGGAACACTCTGTGGCCACGTGCTGGGATGGCTGGCCTAAAGGGAACCTCCTCAGCACTTCCGTCAGTGTGAACAATAATCCACCATGATAAATGAAAGTAGATTTTATTTATAAATATTTCCTTGATATATAAAATATGATAATGCATTTATATGTAATATTGACATCGTCTGAGAAATTCTAAAAACTACGACTATATTTACATAAATATTTACAATATCAGAATGAAAGGTAAAAATGATTAGCACCACATATTTTGATGAGACAGTTATGAGAGCAGTGCGTGGGCAGCTCCATGACTTCTTGATGTGTGTCATGACGCCGCGGGGCTGGCTGATTCGCTTCCCTGTCAAGGTTCAGGATTATCACTGCACCAACACCAAATGCAGAACTCATCACAAATTTGTAACAGCATTCCTCCCCACTCAACCACCGGAAAAAAGTAAACTTATACTGTACATGTTTGTTCAGGAAGATTATATATTTGTACTAGACATGAATGTGGCGGTCTATGTACTGTAGTATACTACTCCCAGCCGCCACTCACCAGCAGCCTCCGGGCAGGGGCTGGCAGGGTGCATTTTGCGTGGCGGAGACATTCATGTTACACAGACGTGCTTCCAGTGGTTGTTGTATTCTGTTATATGTTTTAATGCAAGACTGCTGCTTGCCAAAATATGTCAATGATGTTAAACAATCTCCAGTATTCAATGTATGCAAATACAAAATCACAACATCAACAATGAAATTAGTGCATAAATATTTGAAAAAAATGTGGGTACACAACCGGGCAGATCTTTAACTATGTACACATTATGCGATAGAGAGAGTGTGGTGCAGTGAAGACTGAGGTGAATGGGAGGTGAATGTGATCCAGGTGTGTGTTTGGCTTGGCGAGTATTTGATTTCAGCGCGAAGTACTGTGTTGCAGCGGCGTCTAGATGGCATCAAGAGTAACATTAGAGGCCACAGTGACAAAGTCGTCCCTCACCAGCG
This sequence comes from Portunus trituberculatus, assembly GCF_017591435.1. NCBI lineage: Eukaryota > Metazoa > Arthropoda > Malacostraca > Decapoda > Portunidae > Portunus > Portunus trituberculatus. The sequence goes on along the minus strand of NC_059296.1, from coordinate 27,593,784 downwards.
TGCCTGCAATGGAAGGTGCTCTAAGTAAACACAAACACTCACTCTGTACTCACTCGCTTCGCTAGAGATGAAAAGTCTTGATTACAAGATATAGTCATATTTTCCTTAGAAAATAAATAAATAAATAAATAAAGCGAAATATCTTGGAACACGTCTCTATGTAGCTGACTGGCTAACACAAAAGGTGTGACATATCAATCAGACACAGTTAGTCTAAGATGACGTACCGGCAATACAGGCAGTGAGAAAGCAGGCACAACTGCCGGCGATCATGGCCCGCACCACAACCTTGGCCATGTCAGCGCGTCTGGAGGGTGCCATGGCCCCGAAGCCTCCCAAGTTAATGCCAATAGAACTGATGTTGCTGAAACCACACAGTGCGTACGTGGCAATGATCTCCGCGCGTTTCTGCAAGACAAATGACAGTTTAGTTAGGTGTGGGAAAACTATTCACATTTAATTCCTGCCAAAATATTTAAAGAAAATTTGTTTTGCTTTCATCATCTAAGTTTCAAAGTTGTTGCAACTCTCAGTGAGATGAAAAAATTAAGCGTGAAGAGGGAACGTAAATTTTGTCGATAGGTTTGATATCCGTGGTGTGCAAGTAAATACATCTCTTGACCTCGGCCTTGCTGGTGCCGCGGTGCCAGCAGTCAACGTTCACCCTCACGCTGCGCTCAGGCACAGCCGTGGCCCAAAAGGCAACCCAAACATCATAAAACAACAAATGCACATTTCTGGACGAAATATTCTCCTCAATATCAATATCAACAAAAAAAGTAGGTAAATAACAAGAAAGTTATTAAAAGAGAAAAAAATATGCACACACACACTCTCTCTCTCTCTCTCTCTCTCTGCACTCACCGTGAGCATGCCGGCTTCCTTCATGTCTCTCAGCCTGGCGTAGGCGACAAACTCGTTCACAATGGTCTTGAGGCCGATCAGCTCACCCACCAGGCCACACTGCGACCACTCCACGCCCATCACCCACGCCAGCGGCATGAACATCCAGCCGAAAAGGCTCTGAAAGTAAACATATGTTGAACAGATTGAAAAATTGATAGTATGACATGTTAACCGTCGTAAGCAAAAGAAAAAGAAGAAACAAAGCAAATATTCCATGAGTAAATATTTTTGTGCAACAAGTTTGTATCAACTAACCTCGAGGGTGCACACGTCCCTTTCAGCGCCCGCCAACGTGCAGCCCCAGTTCAAGATGCTACTGCAGAATGAGATGAAGGCGTAGAAGGCGATAAGATTGGCGGCGATGTTGGCTACGAGCGGGATGGCGTTGGTGACTCCCACCATAGCGGCGTGCAACAAATTAGCCTCGCCTCTGTGTACACCCAGCCAGAGAGACATTCATCAGCCAGTGTGTTGGCGACCATTTCGGTTGTTATGAAGGCTAAGTATAAGATAGTTCATTGTGCTGTTTGGTGTCTTCTGATGTGTTTAACTGAAGTGTGAGTGAGTGAGCACCTTCCTTTACCTACCCTTGTGTAATACGGATGTCCCTGAAGCTAGTCTTGGTCTGCTTGGTCTCAGGGTAGAAAAGTTTGGCGAAGGCAAGGGCTGCCGGAGCACTCATGACTGACGCAGACAGAAGATGAGAAGCGTCCACTTTGAAGGAGATGTAGGCGGCGAGGACCGAACCGGCGATGGTGGCGAATCCTCCTGTCATGACGGCGTGCAATTCAGACTTGGTCATGTCAGGAAGGTACGGCTTGATGAGCAGCGGCGCCTCCGTCTGTTAATCAGAGAAGATAATAAATTTACGCTTGTGCAATTCTTGAATAACCAAACATTCAACACACATTCTGTCACTGAAAGACGACAATTTCCCCACAATCCTCTCTTAACCATTATTTCTTCAGACGAAAATGACTAAACATAAACATTATATCATCAGACAAACAATTAAAGTAACAACGTTGGTTGCATGGACAATGCCAAGAGGAAAATGATGGAGACAGAGCAAAATCTTAAAAAGGTTTTACCAACCTGACCCAGGAAGATGTTGGCGGCGGCGTTGACACTCTCGCAGGCGGTGGTGCCGATGGTGATTTGCAGGAACCAGCCCAGCTTGAGCACCACCCACTGCATCACCCCGTAATAGTACAGGATCTGGATGCAAAAGCTGAAGAACAAGATCACTGACAGAACCTGGAAATAGAAAAAGAAACTCATGTAGCAACAAATACAAAAATATTTTTTATTTATCAATTATCAACTTTCTATACAAGAACTCGAGTGCTGGTTTTGATTATTTTCAAATTTAGTTATTGCGTATGTTTGTAATTACTCAAACTGAGAAATAGTTATCTTTTGTGGGGGAATAGCACATTCGACATTGTATATGTATATGTATGTAGTATAATTGATTGCTATATGTAAGTTTTTTTGTTGTTAACATCTCAGTACCAAGATGATTCTCATGAGCTTCACAATCCTTACTTGGAAAGCAAAAATGTGATCCTGCGTAACGATTTTCCCGAAGACAAACCCGGAACCGGCGTCAGTGAAGGCGAGGAAGGCCGACACCTTGTCCCCGGCACACTTGAACACACTCTTGCCCAACGGCCATCGGAGAATCATCATCCCGAGGATGAACTGCAGCGCCATGCCCCAGGCCACGTGTCTCCACCTCACCTGCGGAGCACACGCACACAACACTCATCTGCCTGCCCTGTACACCACACTTGCTTGCTTAATGTGTGAAAATAGTTCGTGTCATTGACCTTTGTATCATGAACAGCGAAAACTCAGGTTGATATTTTGAATGCTTCAGTGTCTCATCTCGACAAATTATTAACAAACTCTGGTGAAAATAGTTATATTAAAAGCTGTTTTCATAATTGCAGTGACATTTTGAAAGGATTCTGCATCATCAACAATTATCAGTGTGATCCTTGGAAGTATGGGAGCGCAAAGTGTTTCAGAATGCCATCCTCAGGCCCGTATTCAGAAACTCTTTGTTCTCTCACCACGACTAGTGTTCCAAGGCCACAGAGATGATTAGTGGGGTTTTCAAGAGTGTTTCTCCCGTTAATAATGTACAAATCTTGCCACTCTGCCTCTAGAACCATGAAAATATCTTAAAATACTCGTGTAAACTTAAATAAAGACTTTTGAAATAGTGAATGTGAAGCACAGAGATGTTTGAGAATACGAGCCTCAGTACTGACCTTGCGTGGGGCGGTGGAGAAGACGAAGCCGAAGAGGAGCAGGACCACTATGCCGAAGAGTGAGATGAGGCGGTGCGGCTCATGCCAGGAGTCCGCGATGACGAAGATCACCGCGGTCAGAACCAACACTAGGTAGCCGCCCCATGATAAGAATCTGTGTAGGGTATCCTCTTTTAGCTCCTGTCTTCAAGTGCTCTCTCTCTCTCTCTCTCTCTCTCTCTCTCTCTCTCTCTCTCTCTCTCTCTCTCACCTGTAGCGGAACATCCTGGAGAATATCTTGCTGACGAAGAGAACGACGTGCTGGTAGAGGAAATCGCCCCACAGCACCTTCACCACCTAAGGAAGAAAGATTTCGTTGCTCAACAGCGCTTATTCGACCTTACTCTAGCGGTCACTGGTGGCGGGTGTTTGTTTTTATTTTTATTTATACCATGTGGGCTTTTCACAAGAATTTATGGGCTAAAGGAGATACTTTTTGGGGTACCTCCTATCTCAAAGCCCACCCGCTAGGAAACCGTTGCCCCGAGTGAGGAAGCCCAACCTACACTCGGACCGTGGACAGAATTCGAACCCGTGCGCTTGGAGACCCCTCGGACCCCAAAGCACGCATGGTTCCACTGTACCACGGCGCATTGTAATGATGTATGTGTGATACGTACAATATAATGTGTAAGTGTTATACGAGTAGTACAAGGACATTTGTTAAGAAGGGTTTAATTTTATGGTTGTATTGTGGTTTATTTTAAGTTAATTTTTTTTTTTTTTTTTTTTTTTTTGCCATTATTCCTGTTGATGGTAGAGTGTTGGCCAGTTTTGTGTATATATTCATTGCATTATTTGTGGGATATGACAGCGTAAGTAGTAGATAGAGAATGTAGGTAGGCTAATAATGAATGGCCTAGCTTGGATGTTTAATTACATATATTTACATTCTGCTGGTCGTATGGTTTGATTCAAGTATTGATAGGAAAATAATTTGTATTTGAGATAGATTACACACACACACACACACACACACACACACACACACACACACACACACACACACACACACACACACACATTCATGCTGATGTGCTTCATAATTCGAGTAATGCAATTCAAGACTTCAGATATGATTGACAATGGTTCACCGAAGAACAATGAATATAATAATGAAGTTGAGGCTAGGTGGACTATGCATCAAGTGGCTGATATAAATTCTAACTTACTCGTAAAACTCAACACGTGCAGAACCAGCAAACCAAAGACCAAGTACGTATTTTTGTCTTGATCAATTAACAAATTCATGCACTGGTCTCTCTTTACCCCCAGCACACACTGCCCTTATCGACTGGACATTTCAGGGTTTGCTGGGAGGGAAGCGTATATTAAATTACGCTTAAACGTGACACTCATCAATCAAAATTGTAATTATTGTGATTAATAGACTTAAATTACAATGTAGGAAACACCTCGTGAGCTCCACTCCCTCCATTAGTCTTGTAAAAAGCATGTAAATAAAGGCACACTGGCCACTTATTGACCAGCAGCATTTTTCTTCGCTCTCACTACATGCAGTAAATTAATTAAAACTCAATAGGCTACCATATATCCATATTATTAAGGCGTCATTACTAATCACATTAAATGGAAGCATAATGAAGTTTATTGGATTGTGCTTAAATTAAAGTATTCATTGATTTGCGTACAATAATAATGAGAGTGGCTGTTTGCCGAGTGGAGGTGAGACAGTAACGAGCCATGGTCATTGATGAGGCTGAGAAGCTGGCAGGGAAATACAGAACGAGATGAGTCTCACAAACTTGCATTTCAGTCTGTTATGTGATAAGTTTTCATGTGATACAAAAACAGACAAACCATATTCAGTTGTATTTCAGTCTATCGTATAAGGAGGATCGTCATACAGAATTCCAAAACAATAATTTCCCATGCCACACGTAGCTCGAATAAAGACGTCTCCCAGTTCCACCCACAGCCATCTAACACATTGCCTATATCTATACAGTACCAATGAACTATGGGGTGAAAAACTGTCTTATATCAAGAACAAGCTATATATATGATAACACAATACAATGAATAGATTACTGCAATGAAAATACACAAATGAACGCTTTTAAAAGACTGTCAATTTTTCTCCTCTCCTCACCACTCTCGCACATCGCACATTTTGACAGATTCCAATTGCGTCACTTTACAAGATATTTTCTCATTTCCACGAACATGTGTTATGAGATTAATACTTATTTTGGACTCTGCAGTGTCAAATGATATTAGTTATCCTGGAAGAGACAAGAGAATGCGGGGATAGATGGACTGTGGAAAAAAGATGCCGTGAAATCACCAAGTAACATAAATCAGACAAGGCGTCAGCTGGAGGAGGAGGAGGAGGAGCAGGAGGTAGAACATGTCGTGGTTTTAGACAGTATTTGGTGGGCAAGGTGATGTGTTCGCTCGCCTTTGTAGTGATAACTTTAGTGTGTGTTTTTGAAAAGAATCTATAATACAAAAACCGGTTGAATTTTTATGTACGGACATTTTGAAGTGATGACAAGAGGACAGTGTTTTCTCGTTGCCTCGTTTGTTTGGCCGGAACCAATTAGGCTATTAACTTTTAGCTACTTATTAGTAAAAATTTCAACAGTTGGATGGTGAATTGATCTAATACGTACATTGCGAGTAATAATAGTAATTAGAGTGAAGTTCAATGGTTAGTTGTGAACGTAAAGTGGTGGAACTTACTCATTTGCCAAGAAACGGTGATGAAAATAGTTTAAACCGCATGGAGTCGTGATCAAGAAGATGATGAAGAAGAAGAAAGGAAATTGTAGGTGAGTATAATGCCAATATTACTTTGTGTTATAGCTTATTCCTTACATCCACCAAGCCTTTAAAAGTTTACTGTGTCAGGACCTACGTAAGGGAAGAAGTTTTGTTCTCTTTACCCCTTCAGTACCATGACGCGTTTCCTTATTCATTCTGCTTACTATTTGGTGATTTTATACTGCTTCAGAAACTTATGTGAAGATTAAAATAGTAAAGATTGTGACCATTGATCTTTTGACCTTCATAGATCCTTTCCTAATGTCAATAAGAAGGTCTAATCGTACACAAGTCTCAGGTAAAAATGTGACCCATACAGTATTGAAGGGGTTAAAGTATAGTTCAGACACCAGTTTACTCTTCCTGATGTAAATAAAATGGTCTAATCATACCCATAACTTAGGTAAAATGCATCCGAGTACTGAAGGGATTGATAACGTGAACGTGAACGAACCAAATATTTATGGAAACAAAATTGATTCTACCGACGTAATTAGCATTTGAGGTTAGTCCGTGTGTTCAGCAATGCATCCGTGTTGGCACTTGGCACTAAATACACTCTTATGCAATTGACATCTACATTCTACACTACTCTACAATACGTTATAGCTCAGGCCACGTCAATCTCCGCCCTGCTCATGTTCTCTCTTCCTCCCTTCACACGTAAACATTAGGCGTGGAATCTTGTTGTTTGCGTTATTTTGTGCTGCATATTTGAGCCATAAAGTTATAGTAGTCAGGATTCCTAAAACGTGTCACAATGTATTTTCTTTCACCGTCGTAAATGATGTAGCCTATCTTCCCTACAGTGGGTTAGTATTTCCCATGTAAAGAATGTATTATTTATTCATTTATTTATTTATTTGTTTTTATCTTTTTATCCATTCATTTATTTATTTTTTTGTGAGAGAAAGAGGGAGGAGAGAGAGAGAGGAAGGGAAGGAAGCGTAGCCAGGATATAAATAAAGCAAAGAGCAACGAGGGAGTGACATAGTTTAGAAAGAAGTTTGGAAAGCGAGATTCAGGAAGGATAGGAGTCAGCAGAGATAAAAGAGTGTGTAAGGTAAGAGGAGAGGAAAGAGATGAAAGATTAGAATGAATTGTTTAGAATTGAAATCCTGGTGTTATTATACGAACATATATGGCCAAGATACCGACAGCCAACACGAAAGGCCATGGCAGTCGTCTTACCACCTGCACCATTATGACCTGGTTTCAGTAGCTCCGAACACAAACCACCCCGTTTGCCTATCAATAATTCACTGTGCAAGTCTCCTGCAGTCACGAGTTAGCTTGGGAAGGTGACTGGACCGTATCACGCGAGTATGAGTGATTAATGATGTGCGTTCCAATGCAGCATTGATTCTATCCAACAATAATTACATTTGATGAAAGGACAAGAATTTTACGATGGAGCAAGCTACACAGCAAGGTAAAGATAACATTCTCTTTACCTTGCTACACAGTATAAGTCAGAATAACGAGTAAAGCTTTTCGTAGTCTGCAAGAATTATTAACGCCTATGACTTTGTTAAATATTGGGCGCCTCTCTATAGATACAAGGTTCTTGAGTGATAGTAATTATCTTTTCAAGTCTCAGTAAAGAAGCTGAAGAAAATTTGGAAAGAAGAGAAACATTCTTAAGATCGAGAGAGAGAGAGAGAGAGAGAGAGAGAGAGAGAGAGAGAGAGAGAGAGAGAGCAGTATATATAGCCTAGTTTATAGATGGAAAACAATTATTTGTATATATAAACAATAATGTAGTGTGGAAACTTCCAGCGGTATCAAGAACAATGTCAATTATTGTGTTGAGCTTGCTTTTACAACCTCATCAGATACAAGCACGAAATTCACGTCATGCTAAAGGGTCGGTGTCCTTGCCCCGAATCTTGTTTTTTTGGAAGGTGGGGTAGGAGGAGGGGAACACGGACTTATAAATAATTTCCTGAAGTAAGCATCAGTCATTAGAGTAGGTTCAACCAAGGTAGAGGTGTACCGAACTCATAGAACATGTTTTGTTTTTAAGATAGCGAGCTGGAAACCCGGACTCGTTGCTTCTACCCTTCAGGAGTCTAGAACGCAACAGATGCCCTCCAGCCCCCACGAGCACAACAGTTCCTCTCAAGACACCACCTCGAAGTACAAAAGTACAGCTAAAGTTATCTGTAATATGTTTATGTATAATTGTATATAGCGATGCTCCCTGTGATTATGTGTTAGTTGGGAGACTCTTAGAGGAGTGAAGGTCAAAAAAGTCCTCACATGTATTGCTAAATGATGCGCATAACCAAGTATCGCATCCTAGGTGTCATTATAAACTGTCAGATATAGGACATTTTTATCTGAAACTGTTATACTATGTGCCGTTTTCATTAGATTTCGTTTCCATGATCATTAATGAATAGTTGCAGTGACGATAAGTGGGTACTTTTATCAATGAGTGTGTATCTACGTCCCCGCACAACATACTAGAGGAGTTTTTTGCAGTTAGCCCATAAAAAGAACGGTGGCTTGCACGTTTTCTTTTTTTAGTATCCTTGAAAAGAACGTAGGGAAAGACTAGGGGAGAACGAAAGAATTAGGTAGGCAGATGTTCGAAAGACATGAGGCAGCTGGGCCTGGAGGGAGAGATTGCACTAGTGACCGGAGTGATTAAACAAAAGCAATTGGCGACAACATGCAAGAGCAGCCGAACTTACAAGGGATCAAGAGCAAAGCATCGCCGTATCTTCAGCCTTGCCTTACTGAACGAGAGCTGATTACAAGTTTTATGTTAGTTAGTGGCGTGCGACCTGTGCTGGGTGTTGTGTTAACCCGTTCACTCTTTTCTAATGTAAGAAGAGGACTGGCCAAAGGGAAATAAAAGTTGGTAAAAGGCCCACTTAAGTGCCTGTCCTTAAAAGTGAGAAAAATGATGATAAGAAGAAAACGTGGAGGATGAATGCTTTGAAACCTCCATCTTGAAAGAACTGAAGTCATAAGAAGGTGGAACTACAGAAGCAAGATGAGAGTTTTAGAATTCACCGGAAAAAAATGAAAAAAAAAATATATGAATGAATGAAAATACTGGTTAAATCTTAGTTACATTAGAGAAGTTTAATTGAATTGATTTGATTGATTTACTATGCCGTAGCGTCAGGTAAGTATACAATAGGTGGCCCATAAATATCACAAAACATTTAATGCACACACACACACACACACACACACACACACACACACACACACACACACACACACACACACACACACACACACACACACACACACACACACACACACACACACACACACACACACACACACTACCTAGCAGAATGCATGTGAGGTAGATAAATATTTTCCTATATCTCTTCTATGACATTTTAGACACTTACTTATGTACTAGAATGCCTTAAATACACCTAACTGTGACATGAGAAAAAAGAAAAAGCTTTATTTTCCTTCGTGGTACCATCATTTACCATCCTTGCAATGTTAATACGGGAAGAACACACGGCAGCAGTGGAAGGGCTAAGAGTGATTGATTTAGAGTCTTTAGAGGGACAGGGACATACGGCAGCAGTGGAAGAGTTAAGAGTATTTTGGTTTAGACTCTATAGGGACGGGAACATTCGACAGCAGTGGAAGGGTTAAGAGTGGTTGGTTTAAAGGGACGGGGACACTTACCTTGAAGTAGAACAGGCCCGCTCCCAAGATGAGGGTGATGAGGATGAGGAACCCGTCACCGTTACACCAGTAGTTTTCTTCCTGTTTGGGGATGATATGCAGTAGTAAAGAGCAGCCATTATAGAGTTAACCCCTTCAGTACCGTGACGCGTTTTCATTTATTCTGCCTACTATTCGTATTTAGTGATTTTTTATAGCTCTAGAAACTGAAATAGTGAAGACTCTGGTCATTAATCTTCTGACCTCCATAGAACCTTCCTAATGTCAATAAAATCGTCTAATCACACCCAAGACTCATGATTAAGAAAGCGTCCCAGTACTGAAGGAGTTAAAGGGATGAATATTGGAACATGTTGCGAATATTGATGGTTTTGTGATAGTAGGCGAATAAGAAAGGGGGGAAAAAATGGCTATCCTGGTTACTGATTGCTACTAGTTTTAAAAGTATGTAGATGATAAATAGGTGAAGAAAATGTCGGTGTTGTTCTTTAGATGCAAAAAAAAAGAAAAGAAAAAAAAGATGGAAAAAATGTTTCGTAATTGTTGACTTCTACCAAAAAAAAAGAAAAGTAAACGATAAAGAAAAGGAAATATTAATCAGAGAGAGAGAGAGAGAGAGAGAGAGAGAGAGAGAGAGAGAGAGAGAGAGAGAGAGAGAGAGATTTACTTCTTGAATAGAAAATACAACCAATCACACAATCACCATTCTCGTTACCCACCACCACCACCACCACCACCACCACCACCACCACCACCACCACCACCACCACCACCACCACCACTACTACCACTACCACCACCACCACCACCACCACCACCACAACAACAACAACAACAACAACAACAACAACAACAACAACAACAACAACAACAACAACAACAACAACAACCAACCAACCAACCAACCAACCAACAACAGAAGGCTTTAGACAGGCCTACACACCCTGGATAAGCCTATTAGTATCCTTTATCATTACTTTCACCACCTCTCTATTTCCAGCGGATGTTTGTGTGTCATCGAAACGTGTCCCTTCTGTAAGTTTTCCGTGGTCTGTGGGTCAGGCTGGTAATCTCAAACCCTTCTGTGCTCCACTTCCACTATTTCAGAAGGCTTTATCTGAATTTACACGAGTTTTTTAAGATGTTTTTGTGGTTTCAGAGGTAGAGTGACAAGATTTCTGCATTATTAACTGGAGAAACACTCTTGAAAACCCCGCTAGTTATCTCTGTGGCCTTAGTCATGGTGAGAAAACAGAGCCTCAGTCAGCGGTTTGTCACTCTGCTCTTGGGTGTCTAGTGTTCATTCCTTCCTGCCGTCCCTTCTCTCTTCAGGATGTGAGGGCGACAACAGTACCTCTTGACGTCAATGCGAGGGTTTGGTTCCAGTGGTGCCTAGATGTTGGTACTACTTGGTGGCCTAGTGCTTTTATCATTGGTCAGTATTCTTTTATGTAAGAGGGGAAAACTGGCTAAGGGCAACATGAAAAAAAGGCCCACTTAGTCGACAGTTCCCTTGCAGGTCCGAGAGAATTAGCCAAAAGAAAGGGATAAAAGTCTTGAAACCTCACTCTTAATCCTTTCAGTACCATGACGCGTTTTCATATTTATTCTGCTTACTATTTGGCGATTTTATATGCTTGAGAAACTTATATAGGGATTAAAACAGTGAATACTCTGGCCATTATTTTTTTTTTACCTCCATAAACCCTTCCTAATGTAAATAAAATCGTCTAATCACATCAAAAATTCATGATAGAACTGCTAGTACTGAATGGGTTAAATAAAGTAATATATATGGATTTCATGAACCTTGATAGTTAAGAGACGCACGAGTGTACCTATAAATTTCAGACAAAAAGATGTGCACGATTCTTCCTTGTTATCGTCTCTTTTGTCTTTTTATTAACACCAGGGCTACTTTTTTACGATCTTTGGAGTGTATTTGTGATTTCTTTTGATTTTTGTTTTGGTTATGAAAAATATATTAGTTTTGTTGTTGCTATTGTTGTTATTGTTGTTGTTGTTGTTGTTGTTGTTGATGGTGGTGGTGGTGGTGGTGGTGGTGGTGGTGGTGGTGGTGGTGTTGTCGTCGTCGTCGTCGTCATTGTTGTCTAGCTTACTGTAAGATCCTCAAGTATACTCTATCGTGTGAGTATCGCCCAGCACAATGACTCGGATTTTTTAGCTTTCATAAGGACTAATTTCAAGGTACACAGATTAATACAGTACGTAGTCGAAATCTTATAAGAATTGTCCCCCCTGACGCTTTGAAACTAGAGGCAGACTATCAATAGAACCTCAAAACACCTCTCAGACACACAGTAACTTCCGGAAAAACGTTGTAAGGGAAGGAGAAAAGCTGTGGATAAGGTTTTGAGAATTAGTGGCGAAATGTCAAGGGATGTGAGGCCTTGGGAGGAAGCACAGTGCGAGGCAGCCTTTATTTCCCAACTCACTGAGGATGCCAGCAGCCGAAACGTTAGCGCATAAAGTACTACTGCTTCCTCTCGTGTTTCCTCTCAAAATCACAAGCCCGAGAGAGAGAGAGAGAGAGAGAGAGAGAGAGAGAGAGAGAGAGAGAGAGAGAGAGAGAGAGAGAGAGAGAGAGAGAGAGAGAGAGAGAGATGAGGGGGGGTCGTCGACATCACAGATATTTAACAGGGTTCTCAAGAGTGTTTTTACTATTAATAAAGAGGAAATGTTGTTAATCCGTCACTAGAACCACAAAAAAAAAAATCTTTAAAAACCTGTGAAACTTAGAGAGAGAGAGAGAGAGAGAGAGAGAGAGAGAGAGAGAGAGAGAGGTTGTCGATATTCAGAAACGCATGCACTCGCTCACCACGCCAAATTTTCAGATCCGAGATATTTAGCCAGGTTCTCAAGAGTGTTTCTCCTGTTGATAGTGAGGAAATGTTGTTAATCCATCACTAGAATCACAAAAAAAAAAATAAATAAAAATAAATAAATAAATAAATAAACCCTTTAAAAACCACCATAACTTATACTAAAGCCTTCTGGATATAGAGATGCGATACAGAGAGAGAGAGAGAGAGAGAGAGAGAGAGAGAGAGAGAGAGAGTATTACCTGAATGTCCGAGTGGATGATGAGCACCGCTATGAAGTAGATGATGTAGAGAACCGCCAGCAGGGAGACGACCACCTTCTTCATTAGCGTTCCTAAGTCCCTGCCCTGTGGAAGTTAAGGTGTACATTAGTGGTCATCGAGAGAGAGAGAGAGAGAGAGAGAGAGAGAGAGAGAGAGAGAGAGAGAGAGAGAGAGAGAGAGAGAGAGAGCGGGAAGTTGACGGCGCTGAAGTAGTAACATTTAATCTCGTCAGTACCAGGACGCTTTTTCATATTCATTCTGCTTACTATTTTGCAATTCAACACAGCTTCAGAAATATATGTTGGGATTAGAATAGTAAAGACTCTGGCTGTTAATCTTCTGACCTCCATAGACTCTTCCTGATGCAAATGACATCATCTAATCATACCCAAAAATCAAGGCAGAGATGCGTCTTAGTACTGAAGAAGTTAAAATGTAACTGTTTTTTCTTTTTTCCGGTCACTAGTTAGTATATGAAAGGAACGAAAGTTTTAAGAAATGAGACTACGGTACAATTAGAGGGAGACGAAATATTATGGAAGTCGAAGGAACTAAAGCAAAAACAAACGTTTCAGATAATTATGTACTAATATGTTTTTCTTCTGGTCATCTTAGTACACCAAAAGAACACAAAGGAAGAGCAAACGAGGCGACGGTACATTAATGGTTTCATGAGAGAGAGAGACGAAAGATTACGGAAGTTGAAGGAACTAAAGCAGAAACGTTTCAAATTATATGTCTTGCTGTGTTTTTTTTGTTTTTTGTCACCTCAGTCAGTACACCAAAGAAACATTAAAGGAAGAGCAAACGATGCAACTGTAGCTACATATGTGGCTTGACAAGAGAGGCGAACGATTAAGTGAAGTTAAAAGAGATGAGGTTGAAAAAAAAAAAGAAAGAAAAAAAAAAAAACGTTTCATGCATTTACGACTGTGTTATCTGGTCACTTCCATCAGTACACTTAAGAAACACAAGTGAAGAGTAAAGAAGGTGAAATTTGAAAAGAGACAGGAAAGAGTGAAGGGAAATAAAGGAAATGTGGTTAAAAAAGTTTCTAGTTCTATTCTGTTTTTTTTGTTTTTGTTTCTGGTCACTTTAGTTTGTACACCAAAGTAACACAAATGAAGAGTAAGCAGCTTCAGACCTGTTGGCTCTCTCTAAACTATGTGTGTATATAATTTCAAAAAGATGCGTAGAAGAAACAAAAAGATGGTAGATGAAAAAGCTTCTCCCCAATGCAGGTTTCACATTGGTCGTATAGTTTCACCCTTTCACTGTTGTTTGCCTCACTGTCCCTCAATCACTAGCCATTCTGATACATTTCCTCTTGTTCATAACCTCTTCAGTACTGGGACGCTTTATTACTTCGAGTTTGGGTATAATTATACGATTTTAGTTACATTAGGAAGAGTCTATGGAGTTCAGAAGGTTAATGCATTGAGTCTTAACTATTTTAATCCTCACATAAGTTTCTGAAGCTGTATAAAATCACCAAATAATAAACAGAACAGATATGAAAACAAGTCATGGTACGGAAGGGGCTAAGTAACTCCGAACTTTATAAAGACCAAATGAAGCTGTATAATCTCCTTTCTTTAACGTGTTTATAGAGATTTCATGCATTGTGCTTGGTGGTGAATTGTTGATTGTCGCAGTGGCAGTGTTAATCTCTTCAGTACCAGGACGCGTTTTCATATTCATTCTGGTTTCTATTTGGTGACTTTTTTTTTTTACCAGTTCAGAAATACATGTTGGGATTAGAACAGTGAAGACTCTGGCCATCAATCTTCTGAGTTGTATAGACCCTTCCTAATGCAAATAAAGTCTTCTAATCACAATCAAAAGCCAAAGTAAAAATGCATCTCGGTACTGAAGAGGTTAAGGCTTGGTGTGTTAGTGGTTTGTGTCTCATCATCATGGCTTTAGTTCCCTCGTGGCTGTGAAGGTGAAGTGAACGTTGCTGTGGCCATAGAAGAAGGCAAACGTGTTAATTTCCCTTCAGTTTTTTCTCGTAGTCGTTAACAAATATTAGCCACGTGTATGAATATTTAATGTTTATAGATGATTTATATACAGCAATACATTACTCGCTTTAGCTTATTAGTTCACTCAACCTTCAGACATACATACGTGAGTCTACAATTGAATAGCTTATGATGTGTATGATTTGCTTGAGAATGACTTCGTTACATATTACTGCGCATCTTCTGTACATGCGTGGACCATTATGACGCGGTGGTATATGTGCTGCAACTGACTAGATACTTTTTATGTAAGAGGGGAAAACTGGCCAAGGACAATAGAAAGAGTTAAAAAAAAAAAAAAAAATGGCCCACTTTGTTGTCAGTCTCCGTGCAGGTTCGAGAGTTAGCCAGAAGGTAAGGATAAATGTCTTGAAACCTCTCGCTTAAATGAGTTCAGGTCATAAGAAGATGGAAATGCAGAGGCAGGTATAGGGAATTAAAGTATTTATCGGAGAAAGGTATGAATGATTGATATTTGTGTGTGATTAGACTATATTATTGACATTAGAAAGGGTCTATGGAGGGAAGAAAATTAATGACCACAGTCTACACTATTTTAATCCCCCACATAAGTTTCTGAAGCTGTGTAAAGTCACCAGATAGTTAACAGAATGAATATGGAAACGCGTCATGGTACTGAAGAGGTTCAAATATATATAAGAAAAAAAAAAATATATATATAAGCAAAAGAAAAGTAGCTTGTTTATTTCTTCTGTAATAAAAAAACCATAAAACAAATTAATATATAAATAAACTCAGGGAAAGAATGAATTTGTAAGTTCATAAAAGAGTCTCCAGTAATCTATTTGCATCACAGCATTATGGAAACATTGAGATGTGTGTATTGGAGGTCGTCTTCAGGAAAAAACGCTTCCTTCATGGCGGTTATTGGCAAAGTTACCCTATACACGGCCTGACTGAATGTGTTTGCCAATACCTGTTTGGAACTCTTTTCCTAATCTAGTTTTTGTTCAAGCCTTGTTCGGTATCTTTGGCGGGCTTCAAAGAAAAAAAAAAGGGAAGAAAAAAAGAACTTGGATGTATTATTTGGGAAGCTTCAAGCAAAATAAATTAAAGGAAGAAAAAAGAAACTTGAAACGATTATTTGACGAGCTTCAAGCAAAAAAAAAAAAAAAAAAAAATTCTTGATCCATTTACAATATCACGTTAAGAATTTTAGTCCTTGCAGCGTTTAAAAGTACAAAAGTCCAATCAAGTGACCTAAAGGGAGTCGAGGTGTGCGTCATGAAGAGTGGAGTTCCCCAAGGCTGATCTACAACAGGACAGAACAGGGCAGGATATGGCAAATGCTGTACACCTTACCTTGAAGAGCGTTTGAATCCTCTCCTTGAGCGCAGCGTGGCCGGGAAAGAGGCTGCAGATGCTGTAGTCCTCCTCGTCGTCGTCCTCCTCAACCTGCGGCACGTCCTCGGATCCTGGAGTGCTTTCCCTCGACGTGTTTCTCTCATTCGGCTGGTCCATTTTGATCGCGTACGACATGGCCGGTCCGTTTGCTTCCTTCGCTGACGGATGCGGGTTTACGGCACTCACTACATCGCCTTTCTGTAACACCAACACCAGTCAGTTACCTTCAGAACAAACCATTTAAAGATTGTAAAGTTAGTTGATGTTTGGTTTATTTGTGTATTCACTTAGTCATATTTACCTAGTTGTAGTTTTACAGGGCCTGGGCTTTACGCTCGTGTGGCCCCGTCTCCATATCTACACTTATCCAGTTTTTCTTTAAAGCTATGCACACTCTTTGCTGACACCACTTTCTCACTCATACTGTTCCAAGTCTCAACACATCTTTGCGTGTGTGTGTGTGTGTGTGTGTGTGTGTGTGTGTGTGTGTGTGTGTGTGTGTGTGTGTGTGAGAGAGAGAGAGAGAGAGAGAGAGAGAGAGAGAGAGAGAGAGAGAGAGAGAGAGAGAGAGAGAGAGGAATAATGTTAACAACCCTTCATAATAATATAGAGTCCCTGCTCCGTGGCTAATCAAATCTCAAGTGTTTATCTAATTATTATTTTTCTTCCGTGTGTGTGTGTGTGTGTGTGTGTGTGTGTGTGTGTGTGTGTGTGTGTGTGTGTGTGTGTGTGTGTGTGAAGGCCTCGTATAGGGAATGGAAATCACCAGTTTAGATGAGTCCAAGGATCCTCAGCCCCAGATTTGAAGGTTATAGTTTTTGTGAAGTGGTTGGAATTGACTTGGTTAGGTTAGGTTAGGTTAGGTTAAGTTAGGTGAGGTGAGGTGAGGCAGGATCAGTATGGAGCGTTGAGGGGAGGTTGGACACATATATGGACAGTGATGATAGATGAGAGGTGAGCTTAGTATATTTGGGCATACATGTGCTTGATATATTTGTTTTTACACTCTTACTGTCACGTGTAGGACTACTGGCTTGTTGCAGCTTTTCCTTATGTTTTTGTTATGTATTACAAGGTCGTTTGAGTCGAAGCTGGCGAACGTAACTGTCAGGAAAGCCCCAAGGAGAAAACTTTGGTACACCTTGAATCAGAACACGTTTTCTTTCATCATGTAATGAGTGTCCACGTGTATTAACCATTCTATTTTTCCTGTCACTTAGTTTATAAAGGCACATTTATGTCTGGGCTTAAGAGTATGAGTGTTACTATTTATTTTTGATGTGTGTGTGTGTGTGTGTGTGTGTGTGTGTGTGTGTGTGTGTGTGTGTGTGTGTGTGTGTGTGTGTGTGTGTAAGTAAGTAAGTAAATAAGTAAGTAATAATTCATTGCTGACAAAGGTAAATTGGAATACTAAAATACATAGTAAATAGTCACAGCAACAGTCCGTCGAGCAAAAGCTCCCTGACGGACGGTTAAAAACACACACTAACAATGCTGTGGTAAACGGCAGTCACCTTCTAACTTAAGATTATTATAAGAAAATATTATGTGAAAAAAACACTTCAACTAAAGTTTGCCTATAATCTACACACTTAGCAAAAGAAACATATTGTCATAAAAGAACACTTGCTTAATAAAAAGCACATACACAATTTCACAAAAAAAATCCCAATTAACTAATAGCAAAGTAGTATAACTACTACTTAGAGTGTACTTGTTAAACAAAACTTTACATCTTTGTCAATCATACTAAATTATAATTACAAAACAATACATAGTTAAGACAACAATACATTAGTAAATAGTATACGAATAAGAATTATATTAGAAGAATATAAGCTAAATATTTTGTTGTTGAAGCAAATAATTTTTCATTTCTTTTTCAAATTTAAATTTACTAGCAGATGTTAATAGATTCTTCTTGTCCACCGGCAAAGCATTGAATAATTTTGGGCCAGAACTTAACACACAATGGCTGAATAAAGTGGTTCTGAATACAGGGCAAATAAGATTTAAATTATTACTTCTTGTGTTGATGATATTATTGACTAACTTAAATACATTATTTTGGCTATGAGTTTTATATATCAAAAGTAATGTAAAAAATTTATGTATAAATGAAAATTTCAAAATATTTTCTCCAGTTAACAATCTTGCAGTGGAGTCAAACTTCTTTAAGAAAAATATACAACGAAAAATTTAGTTTTGAACAACAGTTAACTTGTGATGGAAAGACGGCCAGGTAGATCCCCAGATTGAAACACAATACGTGAGATGTGGGTAGCATAATGTATGATAAATACTCAGCATAGCATCAGTAGTTAGGTTATGGCGGATTCTATACAGGATACCAGTAACTTTGGAAACTTTTAAACATGTCTGATCAATATGCTATTTCAAATTTAAATGTGTGTGTGTGTGTGTGTGTACGTTGTGTGTACGTTTTTACCTTCTGCGTCGTGCCATACCTGTTTGGCGTAATGCAGGTTGTATGTACTGTATTTGATGGTAGTGTATACAAATGGATTGTTGACTTGTGTACGGTTGTTCACACACACACACACACACACACACACACACACACACACACACACACACACACACACACACACACACACACACACACACACACACACACACACACACACACACACACACACACACACACACACACACACACACACACACAGTATCCTTTCCGGCTTGCTCGATAGGTTTTCCTGATATTGCGTCAGCTGTTTGTGTTGTCATCATTATCTGGTCAAGGCTTGGTGGCCACACAGAATGAACACAATACATTCTAAATATCTTTATAAATTAATGGCATACGAATGTGATATTTCTGTCAGACTATGGTTGTGCTGTTCTCTTCATATTTACGTGTCATTTTTTTCCTTACGTATATTTAACCCTTTCAGTTCTGGGATACATTTTTTTACCTTGAGTTTTGGGTATGATTAGACAATTTCATTACATTAGGAACGGTCTATGGAGGTCAGAAGATTAATGGTAAGAGTCCTCATCATTTTAATCCCCACATAAGTTTCTCAAGCTGTATAATGTCATCAAATAGTAAGAAGAATGAATATGAAAATGCGCCATTGTACTGAATGGGTTAAAAGCAGATTGTGGTTTGTTAAAGGGCACTGTGTAATTTTCCTTTATTTCGTAGCTCTGTAGACAACGCAGAGGACATATTTCTGATTTCTGTACATGGTTTTACATCAAAGGAACGCCTCCAGGGTATGAATTCCTTGTACAGATCTTAATCCTCTCGCTGCTATGGTCTCTTCCACTAAACCCGAAACTGTGGTTCATGTTTAGACTATCATTTCAAAAGCAAACGAGCAACAAAAGTAGTTAATTTATAGTTCAAGTCTTTTATTTATTGCAATCTTATTTCTTAGTAAAATAATATTGCAGCGAAGTGAAAAAGGTCCCCATTTAAAACACTTAGTGGCAGCTGCGTAATGAACCGGATGGAATTAATGTGATTTAGTGGTGTGCATTTGACAAGTGTGCACGTTGATGAGGCAGTCTGGTATTAACGTTGTCGAAGAATTTACTGATACGAAAGAGAAAGAAAGACCTTTCATATTTAGTTCGTGTAAGGTGTGGTTACTAGTGTACTGTGTTTTCAAGCGAGGGCAAGCCAAAAGATGTTAAAATACAGGTGAATATGTACGAGTGGTGTCTTTACCTGGGCCTTATTAACCTCTTTAGTACCATGACGCGTTTCCATGTATATTCTGAGTATTATTTGGTGATTTTATACAGCTTCAGAACTTATGTGGAGATTGAAATAATGAAACTCAGGGCATTAGTCTTCTGATCTCCATAGACTCTTCTTACTGTCAATAAAATCGTCTAATCACACCCAAAACTCAAGGTAAAAAAATGTGTCCCAGTACTGAAAGGGTTAAAGTCGTGAGGGAAAACACAGTATTATATTCTGCATCAAGATCAATTTGTATCTTTACTTGTATTAAATTAGCAGTCACAAGAGAAGTTTTAAAAGTCAAGAGAAATAAGTCAGAATATCAGTGCTACCTGAAATAAGTGAAGTAATTTGTTGATTTTATATTATATTCTGAGGCATTCTTCCCCTTCTTAACCCCTTCAATACTGGGACACATTTTTACCTTGAGATCTGTGTACCATTAGACCATTTTATTGGCACAAGGAACGGTCTATGGAGGTCAGAAGATTAATGGTCATAGTCTTCACTATTTTATTCCCCCACATAAGTTTCTGAAGCTGTATAAAATCACCAGATAATATAAGCAGAATAAATATGGAATCACGTCATGGTACTCAAGGGGTTAAATGTGTAACTCATACACATACACACACAAAAAGACAAGAACAACAGAAAGGTGTTTTGTTACTGAGTGTATTATGACTTGAATCCTTGTACTGAAATGTTAGAAAAAAAAAAAGAAGAAAACGGAAAGGTAACAGTCATTTAGTGTGCGCCTGTGTGGAAGATGACGGAAAGATTTCAGAATGTTACGCTACAGACTGAACAGAAAGATATGAAACCACCAATACGAGAAGAAAAGACATGGTGAACATTTCCCCCCCCCCCTAGAACTGGTAACAAAAATAAAACAATAAAAAAAAACACGTATCAGAAGAAAAACAAATCTGAAAGTAAATAGTAATATGTGAAACGCTCCTACGTAGTATATGTGGAGACGCTGTAAGGAAAGAAATCCGTAACTTGATAAACGTACTCAAGGGAAAAAACAATTACGAAATACAATCTATACGGTACGTTGCGGCAGCGATGGGAGTGGTGGTGGTGGTGGTGGTGGTCTTTAAACCTCGTATGAAAATTACTTGGGTTCGTAAGGTGCAGAAGTGCAGGTGTGTGTTTGGGTAGGGTAGTGGGGAGATTGAATTAGATTAGATCAGGTTAAGGTTAAGGTAAGGTAAGGTAAGGTTAGGTAAGGTGAGGTGAGATAAGGTAAGGTAACGTTTGATAAGGCCAGGTTGGGTTTGGTTAGGTTAGGTTAGGTTAGGTTAGGTTAGGTGGTCAGTGGTATTGCCATAGTGAGGTTATGTGCGGGTCATGTGAGGTGGTCAGTGGTAATGTGACAGAGAGGTTAGGTGGTCAGTGATAATGCCATAGTGAGGTTAGGTGGTCATTAGTATTGCGCGGGTCATGTGAGGTGGCCAGTGGTAATGTGACAGAGAGGTGTGTTGGCAGTGCTCGTGTTGTTCCCCAGGTATTCCCAGTGATCTCAAGGACGTCTTCCTGCAGATCCGGAGGTGAGGAGGGGAAGGGGGGATGCGGAGGAGAGGGGGTAGGCGATCATAAAGAGTGTGTATAGTGCTCTCTCTCTCTCTCTCTCTCTCTCTCTCTCTCTCTCTCTCTCTCTCTCTCGTGTGTGTGTGTGTGTGTGTGTGTGTGTGTGTGTGTATATATATATATATATATATATATATATATATATATATATATATATATATATATATATATATAGAGAGAGAGAGAGAGAGAGAGAGAGAGAGAGAGAGAGAGAAAGACTTTGCGCGTAGTTTCCAGGTACTGTAGTAGGGACTTTTCCCGCCCAGTGACGTCACGCGGCGATCACTACACCAGCTGGATCCTCACGCTGCGCGCACACACACACACACACACACACACACACACACACACACACACACACACACACACACTCTCTCTCTCTCTCTCTGTTGTTTAGTTTTCTGTTACCTGTATTTAATTCTTAACGGTAGCGGCAGCGACCTTGACACATAACTCTCACCATCCTCCACCCCCACCATCCCCACTACCACCACCACCACCACCATCAACCAACTCGCTCCCCCACACCTCAGCGCCCTCACACACACACACACACACACACACACACATCATTTCATGGCTGCCAGTGTTTTCTCTACCGTCAATATCTATTTCACCCTCTGACTTTCTGAACTGTTTTTCTCTCCCGTGTTACATGGTTATTTTGATCTGAGAACCGGTTTTGTCGATGAAATGTAAGACCGCTTTATTTTGTTATTGTTCACACACACACACACACACACACACACACACACACACACACACACACACACACACACACACACACACACACACACACACACACACACACACATACACACACAATGGTCAGGGCAGCGGGAGGAAAGGCAGCACATGACAGAGCTTCGATCTTTACTTTGTCCTTAAAAACCTTCAAGTTACACTGAAACACTTTATATAGCCTTCTTTTTACCCCTTCAGTACTGGGACGCATTTTTACCTTGAGTTTTGGGTATGATTAGAAGATTTTATTTACATTAGGAAGGATCTATAGATGTCAGAAGATTAATGGCCAGAGTCTTCACTGTTTTATTCATCACATAAGTCTCTGAAGCTGTATAAGATCGCCATATAGTGAGCACAATGAATATGAAAACGCGTCATGGTAGTGAAATAGTTTAATCTCTTACGCTACACAATAGGAAAGGAGACAACGGAAGTGTGTTACGTAGCCCACTGGTGCCTGAAGCTTACGAGAGAACATTTACTACCTCGCCTTGATAGTACTTAGTTTCATAATACATTTGAATTAACTCCCTTCAGTACTGGGACACATTTTTACCTTGAGATTTGTGTACGATTAGACTATCTTATTGACATTAGGAAGGCTCTATGGAGATCAGAATATTAATAGCCACTGTCTTCACTATACTAATCACCCCCAACTTGAGTTTCTGAAGCTGCATAAAATCACCAGATAGTAACCAGAATGAATATGGAAACGCGTCATGGTACTGAAAGGTTGATAGTATAAGTAGTATTCTCAATTACTTTGAGTATAGTGGCCTGTATTCTGAAACAACTATTTTCCAATGCCGCGGAGATGACTAGCCTGGTTCTCGAGTGTTTCTCCTGCTAAGAATGTAAAAAAAAAATCGTTATTCTCCTTCCAGAACGATAGAAACGCGTAAAAATCCTTGTGTAAATTTAAGTACAGGTTGTTGAATGTAATGGAGGTACGGTGTGGAAGTGTTACAGAGTGTGGTTCAGTATATGGTGTTAGTGTTCGTCCTTAGTGCAATGAAAGGTATTGATCTTATGTGTTTTGTTAACTTGTCACTCGTATTCTAACGCCCAGCTTGTTTGGTGTAAGTGACTCCTTGCTCGATGCAGGGAGAGGAAATGTTGCGTACAATGGTGGAGATATATAATGTTTTTATCATCATGTTCTCATTACCGCACTGAACA
Organism: Portunus trituberculatus; assembly: GCF_017591435.1. NCBI lineage: Eukaryota > Metazoa > Arthropoda > Malacostraca > Decapoda > Portunidae > Portunus > Portunus trituberculatus. The sequence goes on along the minus strand of NC_059296.1, from coordinate 27,570,366 downwards.
CACACACACACACACACACACACACACACACACACACACACACACACACACACACACACACACACACACACACACACACACACACACACACACACACACACACACACACACACACAGTACAGTAGGTGAATGGGTCCTAACTTACTAGTATTTCAGAAAGCTGATCTCGTATAGACATACCTGATTTTTTTTATTTTAATACCATGTGGGCTTTTTCACGGGAATTTCTGGGCTAAAGGGAATACTTTTTGGGTACCTCCTATCTCAAAGCCCACCCGCTAGGAAACCCTTGCCCCGAGTGAGGAAGCCCAACCTACACTCGGACCGTGGACAGGATTTGAACCCGTGCGCGGCCCCTCTTCACTTATTCGTGAATTAATGTTGCTATTAGTGATAATATGAATTTTTAACCGAAATGTAATCATGCAATACAAATACATAAACTCAGGATGTACATTAACATTACAACCATTGCTGCAGTATACGTAAATCTTGATAAAGAAGTGGAGGATAGCAGTGGTGAAACCTGTCCATTGATCTGACGACTTTTTCATTTCCTAACGAGTGTCTGGCGATGCACCCCACACTCCACCACAATTAGTTAGTAGTTTATTGACAAAATAAATTTGCATACAATATATGAAAACAAAAGATTACAATCCTTCATAACCATCAGACCGGGAGCGCGTGTGTCTTCAAGAGGTATTGCCGATATAAAGTTAGTTTCACCCTAGAAATATGCTGAGGCTGATCACTAGTGTTTACAGCCTCGTTTATTTTATTTTTAGCTTTTAAAGACTGTCGCTGTGTAATATTAAGCAATAGATAAAGATACTGCTCGTGTGCTGGCATAGTATAGTATATAAAACCACTCACAATGGCTTTTTTTTTTATATATAAGAGGGGAACCGGCCAAGGGCAATAAAAGTGACTTATAAAAAGGCGCACGTGTTTTGAAACGTGCCTCTTGAAAGAGTTCAAGTCATAGGAAGGTGGAAATATAGACGCAGGCAGAGAGTTCCAGCTAAAGTTTACTAGAGAAAGGGATGAATGAGTAATAGTACCTGTGAACCCATTAGAGAGGCAGACGGAATAGGGGGTAATTAAAAAAAGAGTCTTGTGCTACTAAAAAAAACAACATTTCAAACTTAACCTCACGAGAATATTTTTCCATTATCTCGCTGTTCAAATCTACGCAGGATTTCCTTAACCTTGTGTGCATCCCGGCGTCTCACGTGTATAATGGCGAGTGATTGTGAATATACCGTGCCTCTCACGACACTAAACCACCGCATTTCTCGTGACTGCAGCGGCGGCTCATTATGAAGTACTGCGGGGATTTTTAACCCCTTCAGTACTGGGACGCATTTTTACCTTGAGTTTTGGTTGTGATTATATGATTTTACTGACATTAGGAAGGGTCTGTGGAGGTCAGAAGATTAAGGACCACTGTCTTCACTAATTTAATCCCAACGTAAGTATCTGAAGGTGCATAAAATCGCTAAATGGTAAGCAGAATAAATAGGAAAGCGTGTCATGGTAACGGAAGGGTTAATAGTTACTGGCAAGGCTACAGTTTCCATGCATGTAGCAGTTTCACTATGTTAAACACGTGGGCGAAGACTTACAAAAGAGAAAGTCGTCTTGTATTTTTCCTTGGCACTCGTATCTTGCATAGGCTGAAAGCGCTCTCTCTCTCTCTCTCTCTCTCTCTCTCTCTCTCTCTCTCTCTCTCTCTCTCTCTCTCTCTCTCTCTCTCTCTCTCTCTCTCTCTCTCTCTCTCTCTCTCTCTCTCTCTCTCTCTCTCTCTCTCTCTCTCTCTCTCTCTCTCTCTCTCTCTCTCTCTCTCTCTCGTGTGTGTGTGTGTGTGTGTGTGTGTGTGTGTGTGTGTGTGTGTGTGTGTGTGTGTGTGTGTGGACATTATTTGGGCCTAAGTTAAGTGGTCTGTCCGGGAGTGAACGCCATCAATAGCAAGCACAGCCCAGGGAAAACACGGAAGTAAACAGTCACCAGCCAGGAGCGTGTCACTTCACCTTGTCGGCAACCTACTCAGTGGTAATGGCGGTCAAGTTTACTTTCTAGAAGATTGTAATGTCATGCACTTCATTACAGTAAAGGTAATGCATTTCACTCTCTACGGGCGTCATTAGTTAACTAGTGTAGTTGTATTGGCTTGCGTCTTGATTTTACTGCATTGCTTATTGTTCCGTAAATAAAAGACAATTTCAGTCGCACCATGCAGGCTCTCCTTACAACATTACATTCATTACACCAAGAAAAGATTATATGGACCCTCATGTCATTGTTCACTTGTTAACCCCTTCAAGATCGGGACACATTTTTACTTTGAGATTTGTGTACGATTAGGCCATTTTATTGACATTAGGAAGAGTATATAGAGCTCAGAAGATTGATAATAGCCACGGTCTTCACTATTTTAATTCCCCCACATGAGTCATTGACGCTGTATAAAATCAACAAATGAATATGGAAACGCATAATGGTACTGAATGGGTTAAGGTGACCACTTCATCGAATACTAAGATCTGAATGATGCCACAGTTCATGTATTCGCATTGAGATAACACACTACATCTTTATTCTTGAGGCAAGTGTTTTATTGACATTAGGAAGAGTCTATGGAGGTCAGAAGATTAAGGACCAATGTCTTCACTATTTTAATCCCAACGCAAGTATCTGAAAGCGCATAAAATCGTTAAATCTAAAGTTGGTATACTGTTGACTTCATGCACTGTGTCTTGTACTGATGGCAGGATTTGACACAGCACAATCACATCGCTCAGACTTTCAAACACTGAGTCCTTGATTTTATGATGCTTGTTTCGTAACCTTATCTCTTGTTTTTATTTTCCCTCTCTTCTTTTTCAAGTGAGCAATATGAGATTTGTTGTGTTCAGAGGAGTGAGAGAGAAACTAATCTGGTCACTCGCGTAAATTGGACAATATTAAAGTTTTCATTCATTTAGTGAGACATTCTGATAGTGGCACTGTACATTGGAAAGAAGAAGAAAAGAAAAAAATAAAGAAAAGAAGAAAATAAAATAGAATAAGATAAAATAAAATAAAAGAAGAAGAAGAGAAAAGAAAAGAAGAAGGAAAGGAAAGAAAAGAAAAGAAGAAAAAATAAGAAAATGATAATAATAATAAGAATAAGAAAAAAAGAAGAAGAAGAAGAAGAAGAAGAAGAAGAAGAAGAAAAGAAAAAGAACAGAAGAAAAGAAGAAGAAAAGAAAACAACAACAAGAAAAACCGCAGAAACATAAACACTGAAGGAAAACGTCATTATGTTGGTTTGCCTCACTATTACCCCACCACCACCACCACCACCACCACCACCACCACCACCACCACCAATAACTCACCTCCTCCTCCTCCTGTCGCGGCTTCCCCTCCTCCACGTCCCTCAGGTCTATGGTGGTCGTGCCATTGGAGTCGTGTAGGAATCCTGGGTTGTCGTAGCTCTTGTCAGTTTGATTTGAAGGCTCGTACTTAGACATTATTTAGCAAGTTCCTTTAGTGAGTCCTCAGCGGCAGGTTGGCTGGTGCTGCGTGTGCCCCTGTCTGTCTGTCTGCCTGTCTGTCTGCTGGTGTGAAGCGTATCACTTCTGAAGCAGAGAAAGAATACAATGTAATTATACGGTGTCATTCTCTCCTGATGTGATTCATATTGATATTGACTGTGATAGATATGAATGCCCTCGTATACACACACATACGCACGCATACTTGCACACACGCGCACACTCACATTCACACACACACACACACACACACACACACACACACACACACACACACACACACACACACACACCGCGTAGTGTAGTGGTTAGCACGCTCGACTCACAATTGAGAGGCCCGGGTTTGAGTCCCGGTAAGCGGCAAGGCAAATGGGCCTCTTAATGTGTGGCCCTGTTCACCTAGCAGTAAATAGGTACGGGATGTAACTCGAGGGGTTGTGGCCTCGCTTTCCCGGT
>NC_059296.1:27521368-27563868 GCF_017591435.1 Portunus trituberculatus | reverse complement strand
AAAGATGAGCGAATCCATGTCTAGCCTCACAGTGCCTTAGATCATTGCTGTTGAGTTTCGCATTGATGACCCTATAGCGAGCAGCGATCCTGTGGTCCCCCCAGCACGGCAGCGGGGATTCCACACAACAGGCACCCGCAGGCCCCGCCCATCCTGTGACGTCATGGCCGAGGTGAATTCCTGTCAGTGTCTCGGAAAAGATCTTGAATAACACTGGTTTCCTGTGTGTTAGGCTCAATACTTGTGGCATCTGAATCAATTGTATATTTGTACAGGATAGGAAGCTCGGTAGGGAAATAGTTATAAGTGCATTGATTTGAATGAATCACGTGAGATACACAAGTGTGCACTAGATTCACGCTGAGCGACGCTGCTGGCAGAGGTTCCCACTCCTGCTGCTTTTTCCTTCACCAAAGGCCACGACAAGGTGATTAAGACGATTTTCCTAGTTTCCTTAAGAGGATTGGCATTATGTTGATATGTAAAGGAGTGATTTAAGATAACACTTATTTCCTTCCTCTACTCGTGGCAACATTTCCTTCCTGTATCATAAAAGTAACTAATCTGGTAGTGAGAATTGCTTCTTTAAAATTCCCAATACTACTGTGGTGTGTGGCAAGCCCACGTTCATGTCAGCGCTTCCTTCCTCCCGCTCAACTTAACGCGTCGCCATAAGGGTTAGTGCACAAAAATATCCCAACTTCCGAAGAAATGCCGTGACGCTTGGTGGGGGAGACTCAAATTGTCGTCATTGAGCATACCAGTGTGTGTGTGAGTGAGAGAGAGAGAGAGAGAGAGAGAGAGAGAGAGAGAGAGAGAGAGAGAGAGAGAGAGAGAGAGAATTTTGTATTGGTATTAAACTTGAAAACTTGAAACTTTCCTCTGCTCAAGTTTTTATGGAAGAGATAACTCGTAAACAGGTCCTGCACCTCTCTCTCTCTCTCTCTCTCTCTCTCTCTCTCTCTCTCTCTCTCTGGCCAGGCCGGAGAAGGGGAAGTGTGTGTGTGTGTGTGTGTGTGTGTGTGTGTGTGTGTGTGTGTGTGTGTGTGTGTGTGTGTGTGTCCTTCGTGCTCTGGCTCTCCCGTGCTGCCTCTGTACACCCAACAAAAACATTCCGGGGAGAACATCAAGTGTGTACAATCCTTCCTTCCTTTAGTTTTGTCTTCTAATTGTTTTTGCTTAGCTAGTTCTCTTTTTCTTTTTCTTGTTTTCAGTGTTGTCTTCTTTAGTGGTGTATTTTTGTTTAGCTATTTCATTCTTTCTCTTGTTTTTTTGTATTTTTTTCTTTTTCTTTCTTTCTTTCTTTCTTTTCTTTCTTTATAGATGGAGATGACAGATGGAATTAAGTAGCTTTGTTTATACAGAGACTGCCACGTGTAGGCCTGACAGCTTCTTGCACCTTCCCTCATTTTCTTATGTTCTTATCTTCTTCTTCTTCTTCTAATTCTTCTTCTTCTTCTTCTTCTTCTTCTTCTTCTTCTTATTATTATTATTATTATTATTATTATTATTATTATTATTATTATTATTATTATTATCATCATCATCGTTATCATTATTATTATTTTTACTGTATACAAGTATTTACGTTTACGCCAAATATGTATGTTTAATGTAATGCTATTGTGTATTGTATAAGTTTCTCTCTCTCTCTCTCTCTCTCTCTCTCTCTCTCTCTCTCTCTCTCTCTCTCTCTCTCTCTCTCTCTCTCTCTCGTATGGGGAAGGCTCATGAGCGTTTTTCTTTACTTTTATGGAAAAGTAAATATGGTCATATATCTCCCTCCTGAAAATTCCATCACATATAAGAACATTTCTCTTTGTTTCTCTCGGCCTTTAAACTAAAAAATTCCTCCCACGCTTGTGCAGGAGGTAGGATGGTCCAGGATTACATGTATAGGGTGGCCATGGACGCGTGGTAGTCAGTCTGGTGTTACCCGAAGTGGTGATGGTGAAAAACGTTTGTCACGGAGCGCATCATGTACACAACAAACACAGTGATGATGAAAGCCATTTGGAAATATCGGTGATAACAGTTAGAATGATGATAATAACCCCATCATCACGATCGTGGGAAGAATAAGGACTGTATCTTTTACACACCAAACTGCGAGCAAACATAAAGGCAAGTGTGGTTATCCAAACTAGATATTAATAGCAACAATTATGCAGATACTTCACCTTTTGCGCAGCTGTTCACTTCTGATTGCTCTTCACATGAGCTGCTGATATTCACACACACACGCAGTATTGCCCCTTTCCCTCCTTCGCTTACCATTAAATCGCAAATATCCCAGGACTGAGCGAGCGTCTTTTCTTTTTTCTAGGCCATACTCTTGCTATGAGAAGTGACGTATCGTGTGTGCATAGCTTTGTGAGAAGAGAGAAGGTTGATATTTTGATGGGCAGCAGTGATGACTGGAGGAAGTGTGTGACTCAGCTTCCGTGATTGCCACAGGTATACGGATATGAATCTCCGTCATTAGCCATTCCTGTGCACACACTCATCGCGGAGTCGTGACTACACTATAAGCCAACGAAAATGTACACTCCAGACCATGATCACTTGTGGGTGCCCCGTTATGTATGACAGCGACACATCTCACTCTCACTGAACGTTTAGCTGTCACTGCCGGGACTTCAATCTTGAGGAGAATGGCTGCTCGATAAATGTGGGCAGGTGTAAAGGAGGCTGTTCTCTGTGTGTGTGTGTGTGTGTGTGTGTGTGTGTGTGTGTGTGTGTGTGTGTGTGTGTGTGTGTGTGTGTGTGTATAGCCCTATTCAGAAACGCTTTGCACTCTCACGACGACTATTTCCATATTTCTAATTGAAGATACAATTTTTATGGTTTTGGTGATGGATTAGCAAGATTTCTAATTGATCATAAGGAGAAATTGTCTTGAAAACCCAGCTAGTTGTCTAAAGGGGACTTGAAAAATTGTCGTGGTGAAAAGGCAAGGTGTTTCTGAATATGGCCGTTAGAGAGAGAGAGAGAGAGAGAGAGAGAGAGAGAGAGAGAGAGAGAGAGAGAGAGAGAGAGAGAGAGAATAAATGTAAACATGAGAACGTATATATAAATTCCCAATGATCTCACGAGGTTTTCTTTCCATACTTAGCATCCTTGTCACCTCAAAGATATAAGGAAAAAAAACGTTATCAAGCAGTGCGCCTTGGATGAGTGTGTGACCTTCAGATACACAGGTGGACAGGTGGAGAGGACTGACACCACTAACTAGTAAGCCGCTCCACACTCAAGGCAACGTAATTATGGCATGAATCGTAGAATATAAAGTTCCCTATTGGAGAGATTTTGTTAGCTGGAGGAGCTACTTCTTGTGTCAATCTTTGTTATTCCACTCACTGCGTATCACTGGAATGTGCCCAAAGGATTACACTGGAGAGGGAAAATAAGTGAAACGCATCCTGAAACTATTTGGTATTGCAGCACCAGTCTGGAGTAACGAAGCTATGTAGGTAAACAGAGAAATGAAACTGTCACTCAGGCACGGATGGAGATGAAAGGGTTACCTGTGTGGTGTGGTGAAAGTGGTGTGGGGAGCAAAGCCAGCACACACTACCTCGCGCACCAGACTGGAGTTTTCTACTGGCGGCTGCTCACTAGCTCACCGCCGTGCCGCGCTGGTATCCCTCAGGCCAGAGTCTTCACCCCTGTCGAGAGTTGCTACGTAGGACAGGTGGGGCAGTTGCAATGTCTCATTATTTTCAAGGCGTGGTATTGTTACAAAGTTCACCAGCCACACGCTGGCGGACGAATTCAAACTATGCCAGTATTTTCTGTCGAGTAACGTCAGGTATTTCCCTGCAATGATAGTATTGATACGTTGCTAACATTACATCTCTGAAAGATTCACTTTAGGAGGGTGTACGTGGTAGTTACGCTATGGTGTGCTGTATTAAGTGAAAATGACAGTCCCATCTGTAATGAGGTATATAACAATGAAATGTTCTCGCATCGTGCTTTATACCGGATGAAAACAGTTTAGTCTGTTGGAGAGGGACTTGCGTCACTCTATACATGTACAGGTACCAAAGGTGTCTCTTACTTATCACCAGACCAGCTCAGACTCACATGCTGGAAGTGATACTGTGCAAGAGGAAAGTGGCATACTACAGCACTACTCGCAAGCTTGTAATCTTATAGTTTAACCCCTTCAGTACCATGATACGTTTCCATATTCACTCTGCTTACTATTTGGTGATTTTATACAGCTCAGAAACTCATGTGGGAGATTAAAATAGTGAAGACTGTGGCCATTGATCTTCTAACCTCCATAGACTGTTGCTGATGTCAATAAAATCGTCTAATCACACCCAAAACTCAAGATAGAAATGCGTCCCAGTACTGAAGGGGTTAATCACAACACGCGGCAGTGGAACAATAAGGAAAAGCATTTAATGAGATATGTTCGTCAGCGTGAATGGTGCAAGGATAGGAGTGCGTTAGTGTATGGGTGGCGTCAATCATGAAGCGATGGTAGACGAAACATCAATGCCCAGTGTCTGACAACAGTGGATGGAGGGGAGGCGCACCGTGCAGACCAAGGAGAGTACCGTCTGGTCTCTAGGAGCATTGTTATCACTCAGGAAGCAGATGAATGATAAGATGTTGATGAATTTAAACATGCATTACTTACTCTGGGTTATTATTTTGAGCGTATTATCAGTGTTGTTTTAGGACAGTGTTTTGTTTCGTCATGTGAATGAGAGGGAAGGACTGGGAAGGCTCTCAGGAATATCCAGGACTTATGGATCATTTGAAATAAGTATGATAACTCACCGGATGTTATTCACACACACACACACACACACACACACACACACACACACACACACACACACACACACACACACACACACACACACACACACACACACACACACACACAGTCGAACGTTGCCTGGGAATGTCAGCTGTAAATGAGTATATCAGTGTGTTTTGAGATTCGATGGAACTGGGCGTGGAGGCGGTACGCGCCCTACTACACCTGGTGTGTCATGGCGACGAGAACACTTGTGGCCTGTGCACGTAGGGTGAGAGAGAGAGAGAGAGAGAGAGAGAGAGAGAGAGAGAGAGAGAGAGAGAGAGAGAGAGAGAGAGAGAGAGAGAGAGAAAAAACGTTTGTTGTAGAGGATTTTTTTTCGATGTGTAAGGAAGTTTGGCTGTGACACAAAATGGAGGAAAATAAAAACAAGGACAGAAAAGTAGATTGAAGGAGAGAGTAATATACATCCACTGGTACGTACAAAGAGAAGGAAAAACATTAACAAGGAAAATTATAAACACACACACACACACACACACACACACACACACACACACACACACACACACACACACACACACACACACACACACACACACACACACACACACACACACACACACACTAATCATCAAATAGATAGAAAAAATAACGTATTCAAAATTAAATATATACATGGTGTACATCACGTTAGATCGGCGATAGGAGGAAGGAAAAAGGAAGGAAAAAAAAAAAAGAAAAATTGTATAGAGTTAGAACATTACTCGGAAACAAACGTAATCATTTATTCACAACAAAGCACATGTTGCGCCTCACGTATTTAGTAGCGTCTAGAATTTAAGTCATTGATATTTGTATTAACCCCTTCAATACTGGGACATATTTTTACCTTGAGATTTGTGTACGATTAGGCCATTTTATTGACATTAGGAAGGGTCTATGGAGGTCAGAAGATTAATATTCACAGTCTTCATTATTCTAATCCCCCACATAAGTTCTGAAGCTGTAAAAAATCGTTAAATAGTACGCAGAATGAATATGGAAATGCTTCATTGTACAAAATGGGTTAAAAGCAACAATGGCCCTAAAACTGATCCCTGTGGTACATCACTAATTACTTGACCCCAGCTTGTCGCCTATTGCCTAGCCACAGCCTTATCCAGCTTAATACCTTTACCTAATACTTAATACCTCGTACCTTTTCCTGTATCACGCGAGTCCTAACCTATCTCAGGCACCTCTGATGGAGTACCTTGTCAAACGCTTCACTAAAATCCAGTTATAAGATGACATACTATTTCCACTATCTGCCGCCTCGTAATGTAATAGTATTTGTATTCTTAGTATGTAACTTCCTGCCTGCTTTTGTATTTCCCCTTCCTCTGGCTTTAACTCTTTCAAAATGGAAGTTTCATGAGATTTATCCTCCAATTTCAGATAATCCATTTGGCTGATCTGCCTTGAAATTGTCACCTCACTGAACATTTTCTTTTCCTTTCTTTGTTTCCTTCATGTTGCTTTGACCAGCCCCCCTCTTAAAATTGGTACCTCACTGGCTTTTTTTTTCTGTTTACTTCCTTCATGTTGCCTTGACCAGCGCCTTTCGTGAAAATAAATGAATAGGAAATAATCTCTGTACACCTTTTTGCTGGTATGCCACAAGCACGCCAATGTAAGGAAGACATCATGTATGCAGTGTGTTTCTCGCTCAGCTTCATGTATGTGTGTGTGTGTGTGTGTGTGTGTGTGTGTGTGTGTGTGTGTGTGTGTGTGTGTGTGTGTGTGTGTGTGTGTGTTCTGTGTTTCATGTGAATGCACGTCAATGATGGATACTTGAATCGCACCTTTACTACATTCAAAAGGCTCTAGTTGAAGTTATACGTTGTTTATCTAATCATTTTTTGCTTTTTATTACAATATCTTTAGTTTTTATTATTTATTTATTTATTTATTCATTTATTTATTTATTTATTTATTATTATTTTTTGGTTCTAGTGACATCAACTGGATTTTTAAATTCGTAACAGCGTGAAATACTCTTGAGAACTGGATAATCATTTCCGTGTGCTTTGAGAACAGTCGTGGTGAGAGAGTAAAGCGTTTCTGAATACTGGCACCGATCACAATAAGAAAATAGGAAGGAAACCAAACAGGAGTACATTTGTTGGTCTTTACGAGGATTTACTTGATAAACTACACAGGATAAAACATCATAACTATGTCAACACTAACTCCGAAGCCCACCAGATTAAAAATAAATGAATAAATAAACAAAGAAAGAAATATACAAAAGAAAAAAAAATAAAGATAATAAAAAAAATAATAAAAAAATAAATAAACAACCCACTCCACTTGACGGCTATTCCATCATCTTTCACTCTTCCACTTCATTCATATTTTTTCCCACACTTCATCTTCTACTCTTCATATTCTTCCCTTCTCTTCAGGCTATCCCTACACCACTTCCACTTCCATTTAGAGGTGTAGCAGCAGAGTGAAGACAAAGAGGGCTCAGGCTCCTTTTAACTATATTGAGTTTGTATCTTCAATTAATCAATACACAATTTTCATGATGTTTTATACTTTGGGTGTGTAAGGCATAGTGTTTATCCGCGTGAGCTTTCAAGACTGTATTCTTCGCGTTCTTTGGTAAATAAACAGTAGAGGTTGTGTAAGTCTTGTGATGGTAGTAGTGGTGGTGGTGGTGGTGGTGGTGGTGGGTGGTAGTGGTGGTGGTGGTGGTAGCGTGGTGTAAGTGAGACCGGTGCAGCTTGGTTCTTGTCCTTCCTCTCCCATTTCTCTGTGTGCCTGTATATCTCAGTAAACCAGAAATAGCTCTTTCCTGCCTTCTAGAGAAAGGACGTTACTCGTTTTTCACACAACACCGTGAACAGCTCACACACACACACACACACACACACACACACACACACACACACACACACACACACACACACACACACACACACACACACACACACACACACACACACACACACACACACACACACACACACACACACACACACACACACACACACACACACACACACACACACACACACACACCTATAAGTAACGAAAGGATGGATTAAGCAAGTCAAGTTTGAGTGTTCACCTGGAAAGTGACAATAAATTTCCCCAGGTGAAGGTGGGACTGTCCGTGAGGTGTTCTGATAACTCTCCTGACTTCCTCATCAATGTCCACTCTGTCTTCAGTGTGACTTGTGTGTCAATAACTCCTTCGCTACCATGACGCTTTTCCCTATTCATTCTGCTTACTATTTGGTGATTTTTTACAACTTCAGAAACTCGTGTGAGAATTAATATAGTTGAAATTGTGGCTATCAATCTTCTGGCCTCCATAGACCCTTCCTAATGTAAATTAAATGGTCTTATCGTGCACAGATTTCAAGATAAAAATGTGTTCCAGTATTGAAGGAGTTAAGTACTGATCTTGGTGAACGCCGCTCCTTTCTCTCTAAGTTGCATCGTTTCCTCACTGTGATTCAGCTGCCTGCGTTTGATCTTTTGCCAGAATGCTCACTTAACTCAAGCAGGGAAAGCTGACATAGGGAAAAGTCGGTCTTTCTGCCAATGAACGAAAATATCTCTGGAAAAAAGAAGTTATTAAGGAAAGAAAGAACATCTGAGAAACAAGCAACAAATTGAAGAACATCTAAAGAACGACCTCCAGGATGAAAGAAACGAAAAATTTGGTTTAATGATGCGATTCTTTTTAATTGATAGTAATTCTAAATTAATAACTCACTAATTAATTAACTGCCTATCCATCTGTTTATCTATCTATATAAATCTCTCTCTCTCTCTCTCTCTCTCTCTCTCTCTCTCTCTCTCTCTCTCTCTCTCTCTCTCTCTCTCTCTCTCTCTCTCTCTCTCTCTCTCTCTCTCTCTCTCTCTCTCTCGTGTGTGTGTGTGTGTGTGTGTGTGTGTGTGTGTGTGTGTGTGTGTGTGTGTGTGTGTGTGTGTGTGTTTTGAGGTGTATGATATAAATATGACAAAGTCTTGTTGTTAACCTAATTACAAAGGAAATAGAGTGAGTGGAAGAGGGAGATATGGAGATTTCCTGTGGGATCCCAAGGTGTGTGTGTGTGTGTGTGTGTGTGTGTGTGTGTGTGTGTGTGTGTTTCACTGTTTGATCTGCTGCAGTCTCTGACGAGACAGCCAGACGTTACCCTACGGAACGAGCTCAGAGCTCATTATTTCCGATCTTCGGATAGGCCTGAGACCAGGCACACACCACACACCGGGACAACAAGTACATCCCGTACCTACTCACTGCTAGGTGAACAGGGGCTACACGTGAAAGGAGACACACCCAAATATCTCCACCCGACCGGGGAATCGAACCCCGGTCCTCTGGCTTGTGAAGCCAGCGCTCTAACCACTGAGCTACCGGACTGAAGGTGTGTGTGTGTGTGTGTGTGTGTGTGTGTGTGTGTGTGTGTGTCCAAGAATCATGGCGTTGATGAGACGACGAGAAAAAAGGCCTATACATACATTTATTATAGGGTTAAGAATTTGTGCACTTCATTCAGTATTACATAAGTTCACATAGATCCCCTCCTTACTAGCGCCCTGTCCCCCTACCGCGACCCTCCCGCCACCAGCAGTTTCCCAGAGCATTGACCTTCACCATGAATTATGTTGGTAGGTTGGGTTAGATTGGTTTGGATTGGGTTGAGTTAGGTGAGGTGAAATGAGGTTAGGTTAATTTACACTAGATTAGGCAAAAGTTATGTTAGGTTACTTTTGGGGTTAGGTTATGTTAGGTTAGGTTTGATTAGGTTAGGTTAAACTTTGCTAGGTTTTTGTTGGGTTAGGTTAGGTTTGGTTAGGTGAGCTGGTGAGGTAATCAAGACGCAAGTGTCCTGACGTGAAATTATCGTGGATGGTGTTTTTCTTCATGAAATTAACACAGTATTTCCAAGTGGGTTATCGTGGCCCTGGTAACTACTGTATGTCTATAACGCTCTGTTCACCCTATCACCCTGCATGCACCACCGCCGCTCTTTATGTCTATGGCGCTCTGTTCACCCTGTCACCCTGCATGCACCACCGCCGCTCTTTCCTCGATCCGCATTTGTCTAAAGTGCTCGCGGGACTGCCATATTATACTAAATGTTCCGCACTAAATAGCAACATCCGGTTCCTACAAGTACTTCCCCCTATAAGATCCTTACGCTCTCTCTCTCTCTCTCTCTTTGCAATGTATTTCACTAGTTCTTGTCTTATCTTTTATTCATCTTCTTGGCATGAGAGAGAGAGAGAGAGAGAGAGAGAGAGAGAGAGAGAGAGAGAGAGAGAGAGATTGCAACCACATTACTGGACTTATCGACTCACTTCTTGCCGCCAACTATAGACTACATGCATTCAGTAACCAGTGATAGGTGTGGTTATAGCCTGTCTACTCTAAAATGGCTCCTGGATTTTTTTATTTTTTTATTTTTGCAGCGTGGACTTTTCACGGGAATTTCTGGGCTAAAGGGGATACTTTTTGTGGTATCTCCTATCTGAAAACCCACCCGCTAGGAAACCGTTGCCCCGAGTGAGGAAGCCCAACCTACACTCGGACCGTGGACAGGATTCGAACCCGTGCGCTTGGAGACCCCTCGGACCCCAAAGCACGCATGGTTCCACTGTAACACGGCGGCCCTAATTCAAACATATTGTAGCTTATTGATGTTATAATTGATTTGATGTGAATAATATTTGTTTTCTGTTGATCAACGCAATTATTACAAGGACAGCTCACAGTTTTCCTCAAGATCTGACAACCACGCCTTCCCTGGGACACCATTCAAACCGAGACCCAGGAGCCACTTTAGAGTAGACAGACTATAGCTAAACTGGTTAAAGCTTTGGTGTAAATCAAGTAGAAAAATGTAGACTCAAGGTGCTAGTATATCGTAATAGTGGGAAACACACACACACACACACACACACACACACACACACACACACACACACACACACACACACACACACACACACACACACACACACACCGCGTAGTGTAGTGTAGTGTGTGTAGTAGAGAGGGCCGGGTTCGAGTCCCGGTAAGCGGCGAGGCAAATGGGCAAGCCTCCTAATGTGTGGGGTGTGTTCACCTAGCAGTAAATAGGTACGGGATGTAACTCGAGGGGTTGTGGCCTCGCTTTCCCGGTGTGTGGAGTGTGTTGTGGTCTCAGTCCTACCCGAAGATCGGTCTATGAGTATGAGTTCGCTCCGTAATGGGGAAGACTGGCTAGGTGACCAGCAGACGACCGAAGTGAATTACACACACACACACACACACACACACACACACACACACACACACACACACACACACACACACACACACACACACACACACACACACACAGCAACATTACATTGATACAATACTTTATATTAAAAATATGGTCCATCATAATTGTTAAAACTATACATTTGTAATATAATTGTTACTTCTAAAATCTCTGTTCTCTGTACATAAAAGTTTAATTATCTCGTTTCTACATTACCTTAATAAACAAGTGCATAAAAAAACATAATAATAATAAAAGTAGTTCTTTTCTAATCCTTCCTATCAGCAATAAAATTTCTAGAACTATTACTAAATTTCTATGATAAAAGGAAATATAAGTACTACACACATTGAAAACTAATAACTAATTTGATACTTCACATAAAATCTGTTATAAAATGATTACTCTAACATATTAGCTCAATTATATATATCTAAAATCTGCCTGATTATGTTACACGTAGTTTCGTGACTAAATCTGTTATTGAAGATATCCCCAATTGTTGAAAAATTGTGAAAGTCTCGCAGATGTTGAGTGAGTGTGCAATACTGGACAACGTGCACTTCCGTTTGTATGTCTCCACACACACACACGCGTTCCTCCAGGGGCAAGCGGCCGCGTCCTCGCCTACTCCACCTGCCCACCTCCACCGCCAAAGAGTGACTCGACACCCTGAAGCGTGTGAAGGCGATACGGTCTTTTTCCGGCACTTTTTGCTTCTCTAAATATATGGGATGGGCACACAAACTAGGGTTTATCTCGAGATAGGTTTTGCGTCTGGAGGATGCAACTTGTTGTAAATTCTGCTTAAGTTCTCTCATTCCAATATTGATATCATCTAAATCATTATGGATCAGGTCGTAGACATAGTCTTTGGTGTTATATCTGGCCGCCATTACTGTCTTAAGCGCCATTATCAATGGGTCATCATCCATCTGTGAGCGTTCTATCCAAACATGTTTTAAATATTTCCTTTGTTTTTCTTTATCACTGTATTGATGGGCGGGTTTCCCGACTCAATGTAGCAGACATCATTACAAGTAGTCATCCTTACATCTAACAATGTCTTTAAGGCCCAGTTATACAATTTTACAATAGGTTTTAAGTCTGCATTCAGCCAGGACTCACAGCCGTAAAGAATAGCAGACATTAATGCAGCATCAAATACTCTTTTCTTGACTTGAAATGGTATATCGTTATTTTTCTTAAGGAAAGATACGAACTTGGAGACATGGGCTGCTTTAGCCAGGGCGTGAGTCCTGACTGCCTGGTGAACCGAGCCGTCAGCTGTGAAGGTGGCCCCGAGGTACGAGTACTGCTGGCATCGCAGCACCTCTAACCCCGCCACACGTAGGGGCTCCATATCAGCTGCATTTCCTCCCACTACGAAAAACTTTGTCTTTGCCTCATTGACCTTCATCCCGTAATTATCACACACACACACACACACACACACACACACACACACACACACACACACACACTTATGATATAGGAGTTTTGTATGGTGCGAATTTATATTTTCAAGCTCATAAAGATGATATTCGCCGCCACATATGTGTTTTTCAATGATAAAGGCAATGAACACTTGTGGGTCGGAGCGTGGCGATAAAGTGTGTGTGTGTGTGTGTGTGTGTGTGTGTGTGTGTGTGTGTGTGTGTGTGTGTGTGTGTATGTATGTATGGGTGTGGGTGGGTGGGTGGTTGTGAGTACATTCGGAACCCTGTGGCTGTCTTACGTCATTTTTTAATCTCTACTATTGGCTATTGAGGTTTTCAGGCACTAATGGAGGTTGTTTTGAGATATATATATATATATATATATATATATATATATATATATATATATATATATATATATATATATATATATATATATATATATATATATATATATATATATATATATATATATATATATATATATATATATATAGAGAGAGAGAGAGAGAGAGAGAGAGAGAGAGAGAGAGAGAAAAGTATTGCAACCACATGTTATCGTAAAACCTTATTTTAATATTTCTCTTGCAACATTATATGCATTAAGAATAAGCTAAAATTCGTGTTTTAATTGTATTTATTTATTTATTATTATTTTTATCCCCATCCATAAATTTATCTAATCTTTTAAAGCTCACCATTGACTCACCACTAACATGATTACTGAGTCCGTTCCACTCATCAACCACTCTTTTTGAAAACCAGTTTCTTGCCATTTCTCTCCTAAACCTGAATTTCTCAAGCTTAAACCCATTAATTCTAGTTCTATCCCCGCAACTGATCCTAAGAACTTTGCTCATGTCCCCTTTGTTAGAACCCCTTTACCACTTCAATACTTCTATCAGGTCCTCTCTCAACCTACGTCTCTCTAAGGAATGCAGATTGAGTTTCTTCAGTCTAGATTCGTAGAGAATACCCTTCATCCCCTGTATCTTTTTAGACATCCTCCTTTGTACTGATTCTAGTAGACCTATATCCTTCCTTCAATGTGGAGATCAGAACTGTGCTACATAATCTACATTCTGTCTGACCAGTGCCAAATATGATTTTAATATTACTTTGGGACTTTGCTTTTAACACTCCTGAAAATTAATCCTAGTAGCTTATTTGCCTGATTTCAATCCTCTGCGCATTGTTATTATGGACATCATCATCATCATCATCATCATCATCATCATCATCACTACCATTATTATCCATATATTTATTATGCATGGGTTGTTTGTCATTTATGGCGGGGCGGGTAGGATCTCCTGACTGGTGACGCGGAACTCCTCGATGCTCTGGCGGTGGTGACACGTCTCAGCTCTCAGCTCTCTCTCTAGTACGAACTCTCTCTCTCTGCAACAGCTGTCCAGACAAGACACGCTCACCGCACAACAGGACTGTTCTCTCTCTCTCCACTCTCATAGTCTCTCTCTCTCTCTCTTGTCTCTCTCTCTCTCTCTCTCTCTCTCTCTCTCTCTCTCTCTCTCTCTCTCTCTCTCTCTCTCTCTCTCTCTCTCTCTCTGTGTGTGTGTGTGTCTCTCTCTCTCTCTCTCTCTCTCTGCTGCAGTCGACTTACTCTCGGAACGAGCTCAGAGCTCATTATTTCTCTCTTCTCTCTCTCTCTCTCTCTCTCTCTCTCTCTCTCTCTCTCTCTCTCTCTCTCTCTCTCTCTCTCTCTCTCTCTCTCTCTCTCTCTCTCTCTCTCTCTCTCTCTCTCTCTCTCTCTCTCTCTCTCTCTCTCTCTCTCTCTCTCTCTCTCTCTGTGTGTGTGTGTGTGTGTGTGTGTGTGTGTGTGTGTGTGATTCTGTTTAGTGATATTTAATTTAGTAGATAATTGGGTAGTGTCTTTTCAATGAAAACAATGTTGAAGAAACTTTGAGTTTTGGAAGAGTAGAGAAAAGATCGAAAGAAATCAGGAATCAAAGCAAGCGAGTGAGTATGCAGTGACTAAAACACGAAGCAAGCCTAAAAGTGAAGAAAAATTATAGGAAGGTACCCTTGAAAAGTCGCTACCTTCCGACTAACAACAACAACAACAACAACAACCAGAGTTCAGTCAATGTTACGACATGACTCGAATGAAAGGCCCGTATTTTGTGTTTCACCTTCACTACATTACACGGGTTTTTAAGTGTCTTTACGTATTCAGTGACAGATTAGTAATATTCTTACATTACCAACCGGCAACATACTCTTTGACAACCCATCTAACCATCTCTTTGGCCTCTGAAAATAGTCATGACGAGAGAGCATCCTTTCAGAATACTGGGAAAAATCACTATCTTCCAGCAGAACCCGCATTACATTACTATAAGGTCACGACGGGTTAACTACACCTTTCGACGACTGACTCAGGCAATTGGCCGACACCAGGTTCAATGATGAGCGAGTATGAATCAAAGAGAAGACAAACGTGCTATGGGATAAATGACGGGGACGCACCAGAGAAGCCTGTTATGTATAAGCAGACACTAACTCAAACTTTCATCATGGCCAGTCAGTATGAGTGTATGCTTCAGGATAAAGGCCTTACCCAACCTTCTCTCCTCTCACTCCTGCCCAAAGCTGAGGCTATTCTTCTCGTGGTGGTTGGTGGTGTGGTAATCATGGGGTCCAGCAGGTGTTAGGCCGCTGTGACGTCATGCTGTAATGTTGGGCGTCCTGGTAAAAGTGAGGTCACACAGAAATTTAGAGTGTAGTTGTTGAAATAGAATATAGTTAACAAAGGCTCGTTTATTGTTTTGGTAGACTTTTTTCTTTTCTTACCGGAGTTACAAATGACCGCATCTGTGCTTTGTTCTCTCACCACGACTATTTTCCAAGGCTACAGAGATGATTAGTGGGGTTTATTAAGAGTGTTTCTCCAGTTGATAATTTAAAGATCTTGTTAATCTGTCTCTAAAACAGTAAAAACACCTTAAAAAAAAACTCGTGTCAATTTAAATAAAGCCATTCGAAATAATGATGATGAAGAGCAGAAATGTTTAAGAATACGAGCCCTAGACACTATGCGCTGAGAAACGGCTACTCAAATGATCTCAAATGGCTCTGTAAGGAGACTGACAACTGAGTGGGCCTTTATTTCTTTATATATGTGTTGCCCTTGACCATTCCTCTCTTACATAGAAAAGAAAAGGACACTATACAAAAGCCATCAAACAGTATCTTGGTAAATGGGAAGGTGAAATACAGTAAATTAATTAGGTGAAAGTAAAACAATATTAATCTATGAAAAAAATATTATGTGTATGCAACGAAAAATAAAGAAAGCCGATGCAAAGAAATACGTTGCTTTAGAATCAAAGTAAATTGCCAGTGAGAAAAAAAAAAAAAAAAAGGTTATCAGAAGAAAAATTCTCTCTCTCTCTCTCTCTCTCTCTCTCTCTCTCTCTCTCTCTCTCTCTCTCTCTCTCTCTCTCTCTCTCTCTCTCTCTCTCTCTCTCAAAAAGGAGTGTCAGTGTGTGTGTGTGTGTGTGTGTGTGTGTGTGTGTGTGTGTGTGTGTGTGTGTGAGGAATGGAGTAAGTCAAGGCAAGGTCAGGAGAGGGAAAGGTCAGACTGTCACGTGTTGAGTGTCATGAGGTCGGCCTTCTGAGCCCTGCATGCTTCTAAATGTGATCTGTTCCTTTGTCTTCCTTTACTTTGCCCTTATTCTTTCCATACACTCTCCGGAAATGCTCCTTCATCGCAGTTACTTAGCAGTGTTTTAATTTTACTGATCTATTGCTTTATTCATTCATTTTGTTTTTCATTTTTCCATTCATTTATTTATTCTGGTTCAGTGGCTGTAGGTGAAAGGTGAGCTGAGAGTTCCTGGT
The DNA here is from genome assembly GCF_017591435.1 of Portunus trituberculatus. Lineage (NCBI taxonomy): Eukaryota > Metazoa > Arthropoda > Malacostraca > Decapoda > Portunidae > Portunus > Portunus trituberculatus. The sequence goes on along the minus strand of NC_059296.1, from coordinate 27,547,468 downwards.
TGGAAACGGTGAGGTTTATTTACATCCATTGTACTTTCCAGCACCAGACGTCTATTATTGTTATTACTGTTGTTGTCGGTTTATCTGTTTGCGTTATTTCATTCATCTATCCCCATAGAAGTGACGGACGCGTGAATCAGTGTCGTGTCATGACTCACCGCAGCGATTCTCTGTACGCTGCAGGGAAGTGAGAAAGTCACCAAGGATTTCCTGTTTGCGGTTCAGGGAATATTTCATTAAAATGCGCGCGTGCACACATAAACACGCACACGCATAGGCACACGCACACGCACACGCACACACACACACACACACACACCGCGTCGTGTATTGGTTAGCACGCTCGACTCAATCGAGAGGGTCCGGGTTCGAGTCCCGGAAAGCGGCGAGGCAAATGGGCAAGCCTCTTATTGTGTAGCCCCTGTTCACCTAGCAGTAAATAGGTACGGGATGTAACTCGAAGGGTTGTGGCCTCGCTTTCCGGTTGTGTGGAGTGTGTTGTGGTCTCAGTCCTACCCGAAGATCGGTCTATGATTATGAGCTCGCTCCGTAATGGGGAAGACTGGCTAGGTGACCAGTAGACGACCGTGGTGAATTACACACACACACACACACACACACACACACACACACACACACACACACACACACACACAAAGATAGTTTATTGACTACAAAAATACATATTAACAAAATGCCTTAATTAACACTGAAAGCTATATGTAGTACCTAATACAAGTATTATCTATAATTGTAGTTTATATCGTACTGATACTCCGAAACAAACTCATTAATACCTAGTCACGAAACTAGTCATACAACCGCAAAACACCATGAATAGTCTTGCATATTGCCTCATTATTTATATTTCCACTAAATGTATCTTCTAGGCACCGTGAGGCGATTCCGTCCACGCCTGTTCCATCGTCCTGTCTCGATGGCCAGTGAGTGCTCTGAAATCCTGAACCTTGTGAATGAGACTCTGGAGATAATTTATTACATGTCTTACTCTGTACACGTCGTGCATTGCCATCGTGAGATTAATATCTCTGTATGCATTGCACCTAGATGTCTCTGACATTATTATAGCCCTATGCACATTGTCAACCAACACAGACATACTTGAAACGTTATCTCTAGTGTATCTATTTACAATCTTGGAAACTTGTGTATTCATGGTCCTAATACTCCTGACAACAAGATAGAACGGGCCATCAATCGTACCAGATCTTTCCTGCGTAAACTTATGAAAAAAAATCTGCGTTGTTTTAATTGTAGCAAGTCTGACAACATTGGGTAGCCTAGCCCTGCATAACACACGATATTAGAAGTATTCTTTCTTATCCCTAACAACACCTTCATAGCTCAATGGTACAGTTTGATGACAGGCTTCATGTCGACACCGACCCACGATTCACACCTGAACAAAGGTGACAAAGTAAGAGCTGCTTCAAATATTCTACGTTTTACAATAAACGGAATAGTGTTATTTTCCCCATAAATGAAACAAATTTCAAGACCTGGCAATTTTTTCCTTTTACATGTACCTTCACTGATGACGAGACGGAAGCATCACATAAAAGGAGAACCGAAGTAGATATAACTTTCACAAAGCTCTGCTACAAGATCACCCACACCCAAAGGTTCCTTGTCCTCACTATCACCATTTATGACAAGAAATTTTGTGTTGTTAATATTTACCCTCATACCATACTCCTGACAAAATGTTTGTAGCACTCCAAGTTTTGTCATTATACTGTGCCGTGTCGTGGACAACAGAACTATGTCGCCTATCATGCAGCCATTGCAGACACGGTTCAGGGTGACATACATGCTTTAGCATTCTAATCAGTTCATTTACAAATAACAAATAGGAATCAAGATGTTGACAGACCTTAGCTTGTCTCACCTTGAGTGCATGGCTGTTACCATCGCAGATCGCATTATGCTCTCTGTGACGCGGTACATCGCCCTCAACGCCGCCAATATCACCCTCCCCACAGCCTGCCTGCCTCAACACCTCAAGCATTTTACGGCGAAACACAAAATCATTGGCCTAAGAAAAATCAATAAAGGTTAAAATGAGTTTAATTTTCTTCCGTGTTGTGTCTGTCAGGAGTCGTAAAGTGACGACATGCTCCAGGCATCCTCTCTGCTTCACACACACACACACACACACACACACACACACACACACACACACACACACACACACACACTTTACTTCTACACAAACCAAAACGTTCACATATGTCTTCATGAAACATTCACGTTGAACTCTCTAGTGTTCCCAGCAGTGTTGCGTACTGCACGTGACCGTAACATTAATTTGTTATCCTTAGGTTAGTCATTGCTGTCATTCTTTTACATATTTTTTTCCTATTTCATAACTTGTCAAAGGTGTATGCAGTGTTCATTGATTTGAGACATGAGGTGGGTGTGGGGAAAGAGCTGAATTCTGAATTATTTGATTATTTGTATTGAAACAGTTAAGAATCAGAGCAAGGAAGAATGGTGGAAAAAGTTTGCTGGTTCAATTGTGATTATTGGATTTTTATAGTTTTCAGTACATGATCAACTGAGATGCATCATGTAGCCATATGCGCTGAGTGAAGCCATATTCATATATTAAATGCCGTATTTCATCATGACATATTTGAGGCACAGACAAGGACTGACAAGCTGCTAGAGCTTCAAATGAAAAAAAAAAAAAAAAAAAAAAAAAAAAAAAACTCATCACTGCCAAGAAACTGAAGGCAGCACAACCCGATGTGTTGCAATAGGTGTCATATAGAAATTAAAACCCCTAAAAAATACAAAAGAAAAAAAAGCAAATAATAAAATTAGAGTATAAAAGAAAAGAAAAAAAACAAAAAAGAGAAAATATATAAAAGAATAGAAAATAGAAAAATGAAAATAGACGAAAATATAGAAAAAATATAAAATTATGAAAATATGAAAAAAAAAAAATGCTTTAGTTGCAAGTTTAGATTAGAAACAAAAATTTGAAAAAAATACAAAAATATAAAAAAATTACAAAAAAAATCATATAAATGAAAATAGAAAAAAAAATAGAAAGCTTTAAGGAAACGCGGAGTGAACGAAGACGAAGATTAAAGAAGACGCAGCGCGAACGAAATCGAACGAAAAACACGGTAAACGAAGGCGAACGAAAAGCACAGTGAACGAAGACGAACGAAAAGCGCAGTGAACGAAGACGAACGAAAAACGCGGTGAACGAAGACAAACGAAAAACGCGGTGAACGAACACGAACAAAAAACAAGGTGAACGAAGACAGCGCCGAAAAAAAAAAAAAAAAATATATATATATATATATATATATATATATATATATATATATATATATATATATATATATATATATATATATATATATATATATATATATATATATATATATATATATATATATATATATATATATATATATATATATATATATATATATATATATATATATATATATATATATATATATATATATATATATATATATATATATATATATATATATATATATATATATATATATATATATATATATATATATATATATATATATATATAAAGAAAACGCGGAGCGAGCTAAGTCAAACCTAGATGCATTTTACTAACCCGGGACTCGGAAACATAGTCGAAACGCTGAAAGAAAACGTGACTTGGCGGCGGAGTGAATCAAGTGAACACAATCGAGTGAATACAACCGAGTGAACACAATCGAGTGAATACAGTCGAGTGAATATGACGCGAGTGAACATGACGGGGTGAACACAATCGAGTGAATACGACCGAGTGAACATGACGCGAATGAATATGACGCGAGTGAACACGAAAGGGTGAAAATCGAGTGAACACGACCGAGTGAATACGACCAAGTGAACACAATCGAGTGAACACGACCGAGTGAATACACCGAGTGAACACAATCGAGTGAACACGACCGAGTGAATACGACCGAATGAACACAATCGAGTGAACATGACGCGAGTGAACACAACCGAGCGAACACAATCGAATGAACTGTCGAGTGAACACGACCGAGTGAACACAGTCGAGTGAACACAGCTGAGTGAACATAATCGAGTGAACACAATTGAGTGAATACAACAGTGAACACAGTCAAGTGAATACAACCGAGTGAACACAGTCGAGTGAACACAGCTGAGTGAACATAATCGAGTGAACACAATTGAGTGAATACAACAGTGAACACAGTCAAGTGAATACAACCGAGTGAACACAGTCGAGTGAACACGACCGAGTGAACACATTCGATGAACACGACTGAGTGAACACATTTGATGAACACGACCGAGTGAACACATTCGATGAACACGACCGAGTGAACACATTCGATGAACACGACCGAGTGAACACATTTGATGAACACGACCGAGTGAACACATTCGATGAACACGACCGAGTGAATACGACCAAGTAAACACAATCGAGTGAATACAACAGAGTGAACACGAACGAGTGAACACAATCGAATGAATACGACCGAATGAACACAATCGAGTGAACATGTCCAAGTGAACACGACCAAGTGAACACAGTCAAGTGAACATGACCGAGTGAACACAATCGAGTAAATACGATCGAGTCAACACAATCGAGTGAACACGACCAAGTGAACACAATCAAGTGAACACGACCGAGTGAACACAATCAAGTGAACACGACCGAGTGAACACGACTGAGTGAACACGATGAAGTGAACACGACTGAGTGAACACGACTGAATAAACACGATTAAGTGAACACGATCAAGTGGACACGACCGAGTGAACACAATGGAGATGGAAATGAACACAATGGAGACACTGAAACATTATGAACAGGAGAGCTGCAGCGGAGTGAACACCGTTGAGGCACATAAGTGTTTAAGAACATGGGACTCGAAGGACTACGAGTGTCAAACCATGAAAAGAAAAACATTGATATAAGAAATTAGTGCATTTGTATCAGTTAATATTTTTCTTTATACATTTCTTTTAGAATAATATATAGTTTTTATGTATGCATTAATCTCTCTCTCTCTCTCTCTCTCTCTCTCTCGAAATCTGATCACTTTAGGTATTAAATTAAGGTTGCCACATATTAACTATCAAAATTCCAGACATCCTCACTAACATCTGATGTAATATTGAAAAACGTGTAAATCAATAATAAAAACCCAATGTATTTATCTTTGCTGTAGCAACGAGGTCACAAGGCCACAAACAAGCAAACAATAATCCAAACTGATGCCTATATCAACGCAGGTTAAAGAGAAAAGACTGGCACGCAATGTGAGGCCAGTCATGCCACAAAGGGAAGGCTAAGAGCATCCACTTCATAAAACACCCATACACGTTAGTCTTGAGTGAAACCAGACTAAAGCAGATGACACTCAGTAAATCCTTTTCCCTTTTTCCCTTCCTTTCTCCCACCATTTCAACCTATAGAAATATGACATTTAAAAAAAAATAGTTAGCTATTGATGGAAACTGAAATTTTGGACATTTCAGGGATTTAAAAAAATCCTCTGGATGCAGATTTCAACATGTCTTACATCTGGGAAAATCTGGATGTTTGACACCCCTATAATCTCCATTTCTTTGGAAGCAAATTGATGACTGGAATTAAACTATTTACTCTTTTTTTTTTTTTTTATCTTAAAGCTCTAGTAATGGGGAGAATTCAAGTAGTGTTTAAGTGTTTTATGAAATGGGAATGTCAGCAAATTCTCAGGATCAGTAACCAAAATATAACCACAATTACTGGGTTCAAGCTTAGAAAGCAATAGGAAGGAATTAGGTGAATGGAACAGACTCAGTGATCAGGTTGTTAAAAGTAAGTCATTAGGAAGCTTTAAAAGATATTGATATTTATGGAAGGGTATGATAGGTGAAAATATGAGTAGGTATACATACTTCATACTCGGACTGTCATGTGTAGGCCTGATGGTTTCTTGCAGCTTCCATTATTTTCTTATGTTCTTATGTGATGCTGTCTGGAGCATCACTAATATAGCTGAAACATTCCTTATGAGGTCCATAAAACTTGGCATGCACCTCCATGTGTCAGCTAGACACTCATTCTTGGTTTTATCACCCAAAATCTCACAAATTTTATACTTCCCTAGTTCTCAAATAGTTATGTTCATATAATTGGATAGTAGAACATGAATGTATGAGACATCCTTACTGTTGGTTGACAATTCACAGGTCAGAGAGCCTTTAGCATAATATTACTCAGAATATTTTTTTGTGCTCTAATCAAAGTTGGATTAGGTGGCATTTGTATCATCCTATTGAAATTGATAGTTTTATAGAAATTTCTAGTTTGCTGTGTATGCCTTGTGACTACACATATTACCAGGTATGCAGTTGTAAGACTGAACAAGAAACATAATTGGTACTTACATTAGAAATCAGTGTAAAGTGTAATGGCACATAAGGTAGGTAGTCTTCTTTTCCACAATCTGGTAATCTAAGATTTAAGGAACTAAGCAAGCTGAAAGCAGCTCTGGGTCAATGTGCCCCAGCATTAAGTTGTCCTTGGTCAGCAGCTTTCTTATATAAAAAAAAAAGAAATATTAAATAAATAAAGAAATAAATTAATTTATGAAAGTAGGAGCTCACTAGAATCAGGTTGAGGACAGTGAAGCAATCTGGAAGAAGTGAAAAATAAAGGCAGAAAAAAATAGTTTAAATATAAGAGAGCAGAAAAATAAAGACATTAAATTCTGCTGATTATTGGCTGTAATGTTTGGAATGGTGAACAGGCACTGAGATGAAATGCAAGATGATGAAGTCCTGTTAACTCATCAGCATACCCTCAGCCTTTAATCAGTGTGTGTGTGTGTGTGTGTGTGTGTGTGTGTGTGTGTGTGTGTGTGTACAATATAGTAGTATGTAGTATTGTACTATATTTAGAATATTTATTGATTTGTTAGAAGTTGTTTGATGAAAGGGGACATGCAGTGGCAAACAAAGCATGTAATATAAGCCATAGAGGATGAATTTTGTGATGCCCAAGATTAAAAAAAAAAAAAAAGTGTAAATAGTGGTAATGACATCAAATTATAATATAAAATAAAATATATTATTGTTAATCAAGTAGTAGTAAAGAATAAATAATCTGGTCGTTTGCACGTACAGAGAAGTGAAGGAATACCATTGGCCACAAATGGAGATGACTTAGCTGGTGTTAAAACATAAAATAGCCTTAACAGTGATATTCAAATATTAATATAACTAATTAGCACACTATGCATAAGACAGCACATATAATACAATATGATGTACTACATGTTTATGTACATCTCGTATGAAGTAAATTTAAGGTGAAACATGTTTAGTTACAAAATTTAGAAGATATGTTTACTTTGTTTTTTTCCCAGTTGAGAAGTGTCAGTGAGCATGGTAGGATGGGTGGAAGATTTTGATAAGGAATTGAAATATGTTACAGGTATATAGAAGAATAAAGGTGGTGGTGATAATGGGTTGAAGAGAAAGCACAAGACCTTTATGGAGTGAACTTGTCAGTGTCTCACTTACTAAAATTATTTGCAGTTAATTGTGTATGCTCTGGTCAGCCAAGTAGGATCCAACAGTGTATATTGCATCCATTAATATGTAGTGAAATACACACCATTAAAAGGGGAAGAAACAAATGCTTGTAAAAACTGTGATGCTTATAAAGAATGCAGTCTTAAGGATACTTTTTAACTCAGGGAATAAACTGGGAAGCTCACACTTATGGAGTACTCCTACAATGCCATGAGATTAATATATCCAAATAACATGATTTTCTAAAAAAAAAAAAAAAAAAAAAAAGTAATGGGATTTATTATTGCACAGATGTTGACTTATGTTGCACTACATAAATATAGATTTTTAAAGTTTGTCTGCTTTGCATTGGGCTGAACAAATTTGTTCTGAACTGACAGAATAATACACATGCATACTGTAAAAACAAATCTATTTGGTACAGAATAATATTGACTGTGTACATAATTATACATATACCGAGAAGAAAGATCAAGGAATAAGTTCACTTTACTGATTACATCATTACTTGTCTGTTCTTTCCCAGTAACAATTTACTTTGTACTTTTACAATCATTGTAAAGTGCAAAAGTGAGCCCTGAAAGAGAGCAACTGCAAAGCTCTTATTACAATTCTGGTAATTATATCTTATAAAATCACGGTCTTGTTAAACCATCCTCAGTGAGTGACAAACATTCAAGTGGCTATTTAGATCTTGTACTCTAGACCAAAATATATCTTTTCTTATCCAATAGATTGGAAGTATTTTATTAAGTTCTTATATACTAATATCAAAATATGATTTTAGTCAAATTCATGCTTCTTAAGAAATTCATGATGGCTTCTTGGAAAAAATAAATAAATAAATAAAAAATAAAAGTGGACCAAAAGTGTTGGGAGAGAACAGACCTCTACCATGATGCAGTCTCCAGTACTTTGGGCACCAAGTGAATCATGTTGTCATCCCAGTGAGAAACTTGCACATTCACTTTTATCAAACTCTTATCCAAACATGAGCAAAACTGTAAATGCCTTCTCAGAATGACAATTTTAAAAGATTAAAGATGACTTAGAAATTTCAAGGCTTGTTTTGAGAGGCTCCTTTGTCCACACCATTTGAAAACAGGACTTGTTACATTTCAGTTCTGATGTGCTTCCAACATTAAAGCCCTAGGCAGACTTGACAAAAAAAATAGGTTATTTAACTCCATTCTGGCAACCTGACTCTTAGGCAGACAAAGAGGAACGGCTCAGTATGATAAGATTTTCCTAAGCATGAGGACCTTTCCTCATGAAGATCAGTACTAGGGATGACTGAATTGTTTGTACATGTGCAGTTGATAAAATTTGATGTAATCTCTATTTATCCAAATCTATTTTGTTATTCATCTTCATTAATTCTTGTTCAGTTCTGGATTTCCTGATTGTTCAACAATGCACAAATAAAGATATAATAATTATGAACTGGTGGGACAACACCTCCTACAATGGTAAAGCTAGACAGCCTCTCACCCTCAAGGCTCAGAGGGTTAGCCAAGGAGGCACAACGGTTATAGTTTCTATGTTGACAACAATGCCAGTTTTAATTCGCCTGCATGAAAAGTCCTCAGACCCAAATCATTCTAATGTACATGATAATCTTTAATATACTCTATATAGTTTTAGAAAACATGATGTTAATCCAGAGAATGAACATATATGTTGTTTTAATGCTGGAATTTCAAAAACTTATTTGAAAGCCATAAATCATAAAAACAGTAACTTTATTTTTAAGTACATATCTGTTAAAATGAGTGCTGCTGCTTTCCTCAAACATGCCCACCTCGTACTTACTGCTACCGTCCACCACTTGAGGTATGCCAGTCAGCTTTGGAGGCCTCAAGTAAGCACCAGTGCCTGGTCACTGGTGTACACAAATTTATGATTCCAAAATAAAAATTCATTTTACAATAAGCATACAACTGGAAAAATGACACTGGCAAGTGAAATCTCACTTTAGAAAAAGGAAGCCTATTGACAACAGATTACTGAACAGAACTTTGATTCAATCACAAACACTGGGCTATGACTTCTCAGCTTAAGTTCCTCTGTGAGGATGGTATTGTGAAGGGTTGACAAGTGTGGGCTGTCACAGGGCAGATGAAGTTGGGGTGTGCGTGGGGATGTGGGGCCTCTCCTCCAACTTATCGTACTCAAGGTGGAACTCTTTGGGAACCTTTCGCCAATTCTATGAAGAAAAATATATAAATAAATAATAGTTATGATTAGAATAAAATCATTACATGTTCTTTCCATCTATTCATGTATTAATGCTGTATGTTCCCAAATCATCCTGTCAAATGATTTATTCCTTGTTATTCTGGTTTCCTCATTTTCTTTCCTGAAACTCAATACTGACCTGGGCATCAAAATAGAAATAGGTTCCTCTCTCGTAGTTAGGGCCCTTGTCTACTGGGGCCATTCCAGGTGCTCTGGTTATCCACACTCTCTCCTCCTTGTGGTACCTCCAGTCCCTGTTGTACCTGTAGAAGGGTCCTCAATAGCTAAACGACTTGTTAAAACAAAAAAAAAAAATCAATTTGTCACAGGGCTAAATCTGTCCCAACATGGCTTAATGACTATTAAGTTAACTTTTTGAGCGCTAGCCACCCAATTCCCATTATCTGAATCCCACAGAGGATATCTAGTCCATAAAGCATATGCATCTCCAGAAGAGGAATATTGCGAATTGTAGACACTGATAAGGGAGGAATGGAGCAATTTAAACCTAAAAACACAGAAGAGTTACTCCTTTCAGTAAAAAAAAAAAAAAAAAAAAAAAAAAAAAAAAAGCATCAGTTACCAGAATTGTACTCTTAATTTTAATTATATTTTTTGCTTTTAGTCTTGTTATATGCAATACTTGGCACACAATTTATATTAGCATTCATCTTTCTTAGTTAGACATAATGAAACCTCAATTCTCAATCTTAATTCCTAAATGGCATTTGAAACCTGGAATGTTCAGAAACTAAAATTTTTCCCACAGCAGTCAATGTATAATGGATTTATTCTTTCCCAGACATAAGATATATTTTCTTAAACTTTTACTCTGGGAATAAAATCATATAGGGAAGTTCTAATATGTTGGCACTAGTACTGATGATAGGAGACGAGTGAATTACGAAGTTTTCATCATACAGGCACAGAAGTCTGATATGAGAATTAGCTTGGGGCAAGTGAAGCAATGAGGGGCATGTGGGAGACTTTTAGCTCAGTCACCTTGGCAAATACACATCCTGTATTATCATTTTCTCTCAAGCCTCTGAGTGCAAGGGCTGCTCAGATGGAGAGTTGCAATATAGGGTCCCCACTTCCCAACACTTAACACACAGTAATCTGGTATAACTGAGTGTTATGCTGATCTTGTGTTCACTGACCAAATAGAGAAGAAAGCAATACATGAGAACAGTAAGGTGCAGTTAGGAAGAGCTGTGGTGAGACTACCAAATTATGGTATGGTGATCAAAGCAAAGAAGTAAAAAATTTTGTAAACAGATTTGTTTGAAAAGAGAGCCATTTGATAAGCGAGTTCCATTGTACCACACTTTTCCAATACCCGTACGCAGGAAAAGAGCACAAGTTTTTCCCCTCAGCCCATCATATACAAAAGGTATTAGTTTCAAATAAGGAATTTAACAAATATTAAGAAAAAGAAAGAAGGCCGAGAAACAAGATGGTAAGTAAATTGCTGCTCAATAACAAGAAAAAAACAAAGGCCACAGTATAAAGAACAAGATAAACTCTCTGACATGGTGTAAGCACAGGGCAACCATGATGCAGCTTACAGTGGAATATACACCTATAAAGAATCACACAGAATTAACTGGCATTACATTTCCTACACAGGTACTCCCTGATATACATTTGGGTTATGTTCCTGAGAATGAAATTACAGCAAACAATTATTTAACAAACTTAAGACTGAATGGGAAAAAAAAAAAAAAAAAAAAAAAATTTAGGTGTTCCAAGACCTTTATACAAGTGTTCCCTAAAACCCATAAAACATTTAAAATAGTTATTGGCTAAAGTAATACCATACTTGTTACATAAATAAAAATACATGAATAAAGCAATAAAATAAATAAAAATAATAAAAACACCTGCTCATATAAATGGATTTTCCGATATATACTTACAGTTCTGCAGCAGCAAGAATTTGTAGCACATCTCCTGCGTTTGAGTAGAACATATAGAACAATAGATCTTCACCATATCTGTCAAACTTGACTGGTGCTAGCTTCCCTCTGAAATGATTCATTGATGTCAAGTCACTGAGAATAATGTAAAGGAAAACTATGAAAAGAGGTTTGGTAAATTTTGATAAGAAAAAGCTGAAAAATATCCATAATTCATGAATACAAGGAATGGTACTAAGAGAAGACATAAGAGAAAAAGAAAGGAACAAAACAGTATACAAGAGAGGCTGAATCTATCAGGGTGCAGAAGTAACTGACTTGTGCTAATGTACTGGTTATGCAGTGAAATTGGCCCTTGCACAGTGATGGCTGTGAACATCAGTTGTACTTGCCTTGAAGTGAAGATATGAGGGCATTCTTGTGAATATGACTGAATACATATGTAAGAAAAGGGTGCCTTTGTAGTGTGCCCTACAACTCGCCCATTTTCTTCCATACCCATTCTCTCCTTTATCACTGTAAAAGTCACATTTTACACATTTCTGAAAACTATACTCTCCTGTTACACACTTCATGCACTTTTCTTCACAAGTAAGAAACACACATCTTTTTCCTCTTAATTTCTTGACACACTTGCACCAATCAGACAAATACATACAAGCACACCAATACCATAATGCCATATGTAATATTGTGTCATGTACTGTGTTCAGTCAGAACAACCTAATCTGCATGTGGTCCCCAATAACCTAACTCGCCTGGTATTATCTAGGTTTGGGCTTAGCACAGGAGTATGAGGAATTCAGCCTGATAACTCTTAACTGACTAGATATGGTGGGACTTGCTCCCATTTGAGCAACATGGAAAGCAGAAATCTCATAGGGGAATCAAGTTACACCTTGTCTCCCATTAAAAGACAAGTGTCAGATGGCAACAATTTGGAATTCACAATACTTGACCGATGACAGTTACTTTTAAGATAGCATATGACAACCAAGAATACTTGTCACAACTGACCTTATTTGCTGATTGGTGAGGTATTCCTGGGGTACATGATAGTCAATGTCTTGCGGTCTGCAGGGAGTCTCAGCCCAAGGCCCAGCAAAGTTTGGGTAAAGGTTTTCCGGTGAATTCAAGTTAAGACCTAAAGTCGTTAGATCAGAACCTAATGCCAAGGAGACCAAATTGTGGTCGGTTTCTGCCGCTCTGATGAAAGTTAGAAGACCCACCATGCCAAACTGATCAGTCACCATCCCTCCAGGAATGTTGGTTACCTTACCTGCAATACATGAAAAATATGACCAAGCAAGCTCCTTGAAATAGCAGATATGTCTTGATATGACTAGCAGAGTGTGGACTAACAACTATAAGCCTTACTGATTTCGTAGGTTACCACATATTTGTTCTAATATGTTGAGATTCTATTACTAAACCTAAAAATTTCAAGGATGAAGTGAACAAGACAAGTATCAACAACTCAATAATACCACACAGTAATTTACTAAAGCTTTGTACGAACCATCAGGAGAAGTCTGGATTCCTCTTTTTTGTGACTGGTTCTTTTCCGCCGCCCTCAGCACCAGGTCAGATGGAGTGTCAGTACCCGATGTAGAATTAGACTTCTTTTCGTTATTGGAGAAGCCATCATCTGAAAATGGTGCGAAGACTTTCTTTCGGTTAAGGGATAGAAACACACTGGTTTGCTGTAAGTGATGAACACTTAAAACACAAAATCTTGAGTGTATGGATCAAGCCATCCACTTCAACAACAAATGTCCTACAAATGTACTAATTGACATGCAATATGCTACACAATTTTATCAGTACACTCAAAATTTAAAGGTATACATTTAAAGCAAAGCATAAATTACACTGGATCAGTAGTGTGAACATACCTTCCATAACACAGATGCTATAATTAATATAATGAAGTCTCAATCTGAATGGCAGATGTATTAAAGAAATAGGGTAATGTAGAGTGGTATCCTATACAAGGTAGATAATATGCTGATGTAAACATTATATACATACTTCTAAAGTATCATTTTATGAACTCTTGTTACTTCCCATTAGAAAGCAACAAGACCCAACATACGTATGTATGTATGTATGTATGGCATGAACCTATACAGTCACAGACATAATAGTAATAATAACCAAAACTGAAAACACAAAAATAAGTTTTGAAATGTCTAAAATGAAAGGAGGAGTGGGGCTTTTCCACTCCTCCTAAGTCAACAAAATGAATTAATACTGATCATTATATTCCAGGTCACTATGACCAATGTACAATTTCTATTGAGAAACCTCCATGTACTTTTCAATGAAGTTTTGTGCAGATGCCTTACATTGATCACTATGGGCTGAACCTGCAATAGTGGGCCAGGTGGTGGACCTCACATTCCCAATACAACTCATCATAGCTTTAGAACTGTATTTACATTATTGTTTTCTGTATTTCTTCCTTTATTGTTATTTCTTCTGATATTATAATAATGACAGTACAGTTACTCCATGTTACCTAATGTTATCTAAAGCAGTCTTTACTTTAATGCAAGTACAAGTGTTTTAGGCAGTAATATGAAAGCAGCCCTGTGTAATGTCAGTCTTGCAATCTTATGCCTTGGATTCTAAATCAACTGCTAGTGATAGTTACATGTAGCACTGTGGAAGGTTCAGCAGCAGGCTGTGCTTCCTTCACTCTACACATGAGGAGCGCCACTTACTTTTACCAGTGGGGTTCGCCTGTGAGCCAGGTAACGCTGGGAAGTCTTCGCTGCTCATGGTGAACTCAGAGGTTTCTGGGGTGGGTTGCTTAACCATGCCCACTGTCAAATAGTAGCAAGAGTCAAAAGTAATATTTGAAGTTATCCTCAAGAGTTTTGTGTGTGAAGGTAATCCACTGTGAAATGAACAATATCCTGAGTATGGATGTTGCTGAATTAATATTTAAGCTTAAAAGTTAATTAAGAAAAGTTGGTATAAAAAAACAGACTATATAATTATGAATCCTTCTATTTGATACATATCTATTTAATTGGTTTTGAAGGCCTTCTCTAGATCTAATCACTGATCTATACCTACTTATATATGTATTTTCCAAAAATTTTTCCCCTCAGAATTTCTCCCAAAGGTCCACAGCCAAATAAACATCCAAACATTACCTCTATTTTTTATAAATGCTGTCTCTACCAGAACTTTTCTCACACATCTTCCTTTATCTTATCGTCCTGCCTTTCAAAGTGGCCATCTCTCCTATAAGGATGTTCAGCTTCATTCTCAATAAGTTCCTTTCCACTATTCCATTCCTCCATTTGTACGGGAGCTCATACCTACCATATCTTTCATATATATTTCCTCTGTTCCAATATTGTCACTGAATTCTATGCTATAAAAAATGAAGAGTTAATAACAATATGTAGCTGTGGTCACAGGAACTGTAGGTTGCATAATTGTACTTCAGCAATGTACCTCTCATCACTGAATATAACCATGCAATATGGTTTAGGAATCTTATCATTAATAATCTTATATATATATATATATATATATATATATATATATATATATATATATATATATATATATATACAGTGACAACAAAATAAGTGAAGTTGAAGAGCCACCATAAAGTTTTCCATGATTAATTCACGAGGAGTTGAGATTGGGCCATAGCATCCTATCCTTTCCTACTGTTAAGAATACAATTATGTTCCTGTGACCATGACTTCAGGCTAAAATTACTTAGCTATAAGATATACACTATATTCTGTAGGAAATTACTTGTAGTATGAGTCTGGTCTCATAACTTATGACACTGGACAATTTATTTATCCAACAACCTTGTGTATTTCTTCCTAACTTGCAGATTTATGTGGTAAATTCATTATTACTCTAAAAGGTATAGGACTAGTTTATACAGATGCAGATGTTATGTTAATTAATCAAAATGTTTCTTGGCATTCATGCAAAGTTAGGAAATTATTTTCAAATTTTAAAAAGAAGGAATATTTGGATAGATCAGCAATCAAGAGTGACAATAATGTCTTATGTACTCTCAAGTGGTCAATGTCAATAAGAGTAGTTAGGTTTCAATCCAAGTGATTTGATATATTCTGACCTGGTACATGAGCAGGTCAGAAGATGACTTACCATACGGTTGTCTGCCAGCCATTGGGTTTGGCTGAGAATTATCGGTGTTTCTTGAAGAGAGTGAGGGAAATTCTGAGAGGTCTAATGGGGGAGGAGCAGAGTCACCTCCAAAATTGCTATGAAGCCCCATCATACTATTACCTCCTCCACTTCCATAAGGCCGGCCAACAAATTGACTCAAGCCTCGGTTCCTGTACAAAAGTAGCATCTGTTAGTAATGATGAATATAGATAAGCTTTGTTTCCTCAGCTTTTGTTAAAAATACTTTTATTTATCAAAATCAAATTAATGGCATGTCAACATACACAGGAATAAAGACAAGAAAAAAATGGTTTTCTTACCCAAGACCTTGCATATGCCGCAGCATTTCATTGACAACAGCCCGCTGCTGCGTCGCCGCCGTCGCCTGAATGCTGTTTGCCATAAATAAAGAATTGGTGTTGTGTGTTGCTGCCACTGCTGAGGACAGCGCTGCCAAGCTGTGCCCACCTGAGCTGCCGCCACCACTATTGACCAGGTTACCAACGCTGGGGCCACTCACAATACCGCGACTCTCGATGCTTCTAGCAACAGTGCCGCCTAAACTCCCCATACTACCTGTTGACACACACACACACATGCTGTTAGCTTAAGCTCACTTTTAAAACTTCATTACTTAAAGCACAGGAGGTTACCACCTGATATTACCCACAATGCATAATTGAGTACAAACAATTTCATATTCTACTGGTGACTGAAAATAGTTACTAATAAGACAAGTTGAAACTTTAATCTAAGAGTAATGGGGCAGGGGAATAACTGGAATGTAGGTATATATATACTAATGAGTGAAGAAAATACTATTGATGCTGATCACTATGCAGAGCCTCTAAAATCTAATACACTCAAGCTTTCTGGAATGGACCAGATTGCATGCAGAGTCTCAAATTTTTGTGCTTAGTCCTGGCTAAAATTTTCCTTTAATCAGGTGTTTCACACATTTCCTGAAGCTCAAAAGCCTAGGAAAAAGATCAAATCTACAAGACATATTAAAACCTTTGTAAAACATGAATTTTATACAAGAATAAATTCATTGTATACAATAAGAACATAAGAAAGCGGGGGAAGCTACAAGAGGTCGCTAGGCCTACAAGTGGCAGTCCCTGTATGAAGAAAGCTACCTAATTCCATCTATCATCCCCATCCATAAATTTATATAATCTTTTAAAGCTCCCTATTGACTTAGCACTGACTAAATGACCAATGAGGAAGAAGAAATTAGTTTTCATACAAGAATAAATTCATTGTATACAATAAGAACATAAGAAAGCGGGGGAAGCTACAAGAGGTCGCTAGGCCTACAAGTGGCAGTCCCTGTATGAAGAAAGCTACCTAATTCCATCTATCATCCCCATCCATAAATTTATATAATCTTTTAAAGCTCCCTATTGACTTAGCACTGACTAAATGACCAATGAGGAAGAAGAAATTAGTTTTCAAACCAATTTCTTCCCATTTCTCTCCTAAACCTGAAATTCTCAAGCTTAAACCCATTATTTCTGGTTCTGTCCCTGCTACTGATCCTATGAACTTCACTCATGTCCCCTTTGTTAGAACCCTTATACCACTTAAATACTTCTATCAGGTCTCCTTTTAACCCAAGTCTCTGTAAGGATTGCAAATTGAGTTTCTTCATTCTTTCTTCATAGGGAATATCCCTCACCCCCTATATCTTTTTAGACATCTCCTGTGCACTGACTCCAATAGACCTACATCTTTCCTATAATGTGGGGACCAGAATTGCATCGCATTATCCAGATGTGGCCTGACCAGTGCCAAGTATAATTTTAGTATTACTTTGGGACTTCTACTTTTAACACTCCAAAAAATTAATCCTAATACCTTATTAGCCTTATCTCTAGCTTTAATGCATTACTTCCTTTGACCAAGATCAGAGCTGATTAGGACTCCTAAATTTTTTTTTCATACTTTGAACTTCCTAGTTCCTTGTTATTTATTGTATACCTATTGTGTGGATTTTCTCTACCTACACTAAGTACCCTGCACTTTTTAATGTTGAACTACATTTGCCATTTATCTGTCCATTCTTTCATCCTATCTAAATCTGCCAGTATGGCAATGGCATCCGAATCTGACCTAATTAATTCTCCTAACTTCGTGTTGTCTGCAAATTTGCCAATATCACTAATTCCACTATCCAAGTCATTAATGTATGTATATTAAAAATAAACAATGGCCCTAAAACTGAACCCTGTAGAACCCCACTAATTACTTGACCCCACTTGGAATTAGATCTGTTAACTACTACCCTATCGCCTATTCGCCTAATATTTTACCCTCTATCCTGTTCACTCTAACCTTTCTCAAGAGCCTCTGGTGTGGTACCTGGTCAAAGGGTTTACTGAAATCTAAGTATAAGATGTCTTTATCATCACCCTCATCTGCCACCTTGTAAACTTTAACAAAAACTCAAGTTTGGAGGGCATGACTTTCCCTTCGTAAAGCCATGTTGTGACTCGTTCATCAAGCAGTGTTTGTCTAGGTGTTCCCTAATGCTTTTTGCTATTATTGATTTCATTAATTTACCTACAATTGAAGTTAAGCTGACAGGCCTGTAATTAGACGACATTAAGGTTTTATCTCCCTTCTTAAATATTGGTACTACATTAGATTCTCTCCACATTATTGATACCTCACCTGACTCCAGTGACATCCTAAAAAGCACTGCTAATGGCTCACTGACTACCTCCTTGCACTCCTTAAGTACTCTTGGATATATTTCATCCTGAGGCAAAGTAAAGGGGAAGAGGAATGTAGAATAGATTTGTGATTATAATGGAGGTGGCCATGAAATGAGATCAGCCTGGGTGTGAAGAGAAGGATGTGGCAGATGGAAAATCAGGTTACTGGAGAGAAGAACGAGTGAATCTAGTGCAGCAAGATGGGCTGTATAACAAGTTTTTGCTTAAATGACGAATCTTTCAACCCAAACTTGCAAATTTTATTATCTTTGCAGCCATATAGAGATAAAAGGAGATTTGCAAGCACTTTCTTTGTTGAACTGCCCCACAAACACTCAAGCTGACCTTACTGCTGCTGGAGCAGCTATACATAAGCCAAGCAGCAACAGTATATTTAAGCGAAAGACAATCAGAATATTTTCTTATTCAAATTACATAAAATGCAGTGTTTAACACAACAACAAAGACAAAGCATACACTAACCTAACGTTTCTCCTCCTCCAGGCCTCACACCACCACCAGCCCTTGGGTTGCCAGCTGAGTGAGATACTGATGCAGCGCCACGTCCCACCAATGGCTGTAAGGAAACCACTATTAACCACTGCTAACAGAGAGAGAGAGAGAGAGAGAGAGAGAGAGAGAGAGAGAGAGAGAGAGAGAGAGAGAGAGAGAGAGAGAGAGAGAGAGAGAGAGAGAGAGAGAGGATTTTTTATGTATGCATTCGTTTCATAATCTTGCAAATGTACAGGTGTTTCTTAAACATATTTCAACATATTTACTGTTTTTGGTTCTGTATTGTTGACTCATGTTTGAGACCATTCAAAGAGTCTAAAGCGATCATGAAAGATGCAAGAAACAAACACACACACACACACACACACACACACACACACACACAACAAAAACCTGTGGACACAAAGTCAAACACCTAAGAGATTTCTACTTTCTTCATAAGCCTCACCATATTCAAATTCCACACCCTCAAGCTCTCCGTGGACACTTTTGGACACTAGTACCTAAAACACATCACTACCAGCAGTATAGTAGATTGATCTGCATTAAAAGGCCACAAGTTTTTGCTAAGGAGTTAAATAGGAACATCTAATTAGTCTAACTAGTATCCTCATGTTAGAAACTGAAATTTACCTAATGAACGTACAAAGATAGATGAACATTATAATCAGCCAGTCAGAAGGCAGCATAGATTTCCAACATTGAAGTTCTGACATGGTTTAAGAGGGCCATGATGAACTACCGGGAAAGAGGGCAGCTGGGTGTCCATGCAATATTCTGTTTATGGATTTTATGCATTGTTTCAGTATCAGAGCCTATAGTTTTCACAGTAGAAACATCCCTGGATTTTTGTGAAGGAGGTCACACAGAGGACTAGGTAACCAGAATGTGCAAGGATCTGGTGGGGGATTCAAGAATTAGGATTTACATGTAGCACATCTTATTTGATTTGCCTGGTGGATAGCTAATTGGTGCTTTCTGTCCAGCTGCTCCCTATTGTCAGGCACAGTATTCTAATATAACTGACGAAAACATCCCTTCATTGCCCAAAACTGACAGATTTACCTTTCAAAACCCATAATTTTAACTGTAAATGTTTGCACACAACATTACCGTAAGCTAAATGTGAAGAGATGTTTCTTCATGTTTATTTCAATTAATTATCTATAGTTAATTTTAATATGTGTACCTTTATCTGTTACTGTGATATTCATACATACAATCACATCAGCAATTAAAAAAAAAAAAAAAAAAAAATAGGGAAATATATAGACAAGTAATAGTTAGCATATGTCATGTGACAGTGTATGTGTATATGGATTATATAATTGAGAGAGAGAGAGAGAGAGAGAGAGAGAGAGAGAGAGAGAGAGAGAGAGAGAGAGAGAGAGAGAGAGAGAGAGAGAGAGAGAGAGAGAGAGAGAGAGGCGTTGACAGCATTCATTGTCACAGTCCTGTAAAGTATATAGACATTTGTTACATACAGAAGACAGACAGTTTAGGTACAACACTGAGGTTTACCAGAAAACACAAGTTCTAGGACTCAAGGGAGCTCAGAACCACTTAAAAAGCTTGGAAAGTTGTGCATTTAAAAATCATGCCAGCCACCTCAGTGACTAGAACCATTATTCATTGTAATCTGTGACAAAGATGATAGGAACATGCACAACTTGAAGTATTCAGCATTGTATACAAATGTGCATCACTAATCTAAATATAAAATATAATGGATTCAATTTGCAAGAAGCAATATGAAGGTTAAAAACAAAATATTGTACTCTACTATTCCAAATGGATTAGGTCAGGTTAGGTTACACAGTGATTCCGAGGGTTTCTATTGCAGCCAAAAGGTGTTTTGAGGTGCAGAGGAGTGAAAGCAGCTGGCAATTGGGACTGCAGCTCACAGTAATGCATTCAAGTTACCTAGAACTACTGTAACATTATTTGCTTATCTGTCACATAGGCCATTACCAAAGTTGTTTATTTCTGCATTTCACTTTGAAGCATCAGGGAAGAGAATGTGTTCAGCCGTCTGATTAGGTCAGGGTCAAGAACATTGGGGGAGTGGTAATGCCGTACGTAACAAACAAGTATACAGTGTTACTAACCTATACGGAACAGTTTGGTCCACCAGAGTGAAAAGTGCGTGATCTGAAATTTTCCCAGTCAAGGTGAAAACTTGCTCTTTGTCCTCACCACTTCCCCACACTGAGCACTGCACCCTGCCTCCCCACACACCCACGTACCCTCAGCATGTACCACGGCAACAAGCAAATACACCCGAAATAGAATAGGTGTGCAGGGAAACACAAATAACCCCCGGACTTGTGAGAAAAATGCAGCACAAAATCGCTGGTGAATCCCCCTGCATTCCTCCCCTCAAAGGCAACTTACGGGCCTCGGGTACCGGGTATTATAACCTCTACGGTCCATTGTTTAAAAGGGTATAGGACAGAGGGCCAGAAAGCACCATGGAAAGACGTTATTCACGACTACAAACGAGAACAGAATATGAGGAGCTTACTCTGACAGACAACCCGAGATCAACAAAGCCAGTGGTGCCCTCAGCGGCGGCCCTAGGAACCACTCACGGGCCCGCCACGCTCAAAAACTACCCATCAACCTGTAACAGCCTTTGACAATTATTATATTCAGTCATATTAACTCCTAATGGTCTATAAAAGAATCCCTGTTCAGTTACACCCATTGCAGTCTCTTTATTCAATCGCTTGGGGTTGTTCATGGCTTTGATCGCGTACCCTTACCCAGTGGCAGGAACAAGGAAGCAGTGAGAACAAGGAAAACGAGTGTGAAACATGCAACACGGACGTCTCTGCTAAATCAAGTTGAAGTTTGGAGTAGTGAAATAGGTAAACAAGTAAATACACTAAGGTAGTTTGTCTCTATTAAGAAGATAAAGTGTTTATTAGAGGTTGTAAATGATGTTTATGTGAGTGGAATCGTGGCTTTCTTTCTTCTTTGTAATGTGAAGTGATTAGATTATACATGTGTGAATGGCATGGTGGTGAAAAGGGAGGGTTTTACATTTATTTATTTTTCACTAGGAAGGGTATAATGGTAGGAATATATTTTGCCGTGGCCATTCCCTCCTTCCCTCCCTCCCTCCCTCCCTAGGGTGACGCTATGGGAGCGACGCGTCAAAAATGGATGGATCAATCGATAACCTCTTACACTCTGCCTATTCTGTCGCAGCGCCTATAATTAGCACTACTACACGGTTTGTCTATGAAATTACCAAAACCTTCAGTAGCCCTTTTGTATTTGCCATATTCTTTCGTTTTAACTTTTAATGGACTTTTACGAGTACAATATCCTCATTAATATATAGTGATATAGTCTTTTTCCTTAACCTCTTCAGTATACCATGACGCATTTCCATATTCATTCTGCTTACTATTTTGTGATTTTATACAGCTTCGGAAACTCATGTGCAGTGGAGGGATTAAAGTAATGGGGACTGTGGTCATTAATCTTTTGACCTCTATTGACCCTTACTAATTGTCTAATCATACACAAATCTCAAGGTAAAAATATGTCCCAGTATTGAAGGAGTTAAACTGTCACAGGGTTTTCGGTGTTTTTTTTTTTTCAGCCTACCTGGATATGTTTAGCTCAAAGTACTTATTGTTACGATAAAAGAAATGAACTTCCGAGTGTTAACTATGTATTCCGTTATTTACGCATTTATTTATTTATTTATTCATTAAATTATCTAAGTGTTTATTTACTTACTTATCTACTTATCTAATTTTATTGTGCTTGTTGAATTCTGGTGAGAGTTCCTTTATATAGAATGGCCATGCAATCAGACAGCAAGGGATTATTTCTGATTTGATATTATTATTTTGCTCATTTCAATATTATTTCGTTTACTAACTATTTTTCAAATCATCCACGTGCATTAATTGAAGCTAACTGATGTTAAATTAACTTTCAATAAGGTTCAGTATCCATTTATGTATTTTTTTTTTCTGTGGTTGAAATTGATATGTATAATTAATTCATTACGCCAGAGCGCCAGGCATTAGTTAAAAATCGGAGCAACGGGATCATGCGATGAGTGTTTGCAGTGGTGGCAGTGATGTAGGAGGAGGAGGAGGAGGAGGAGAAATCACACACACACACACACACACACACACACACACACACACGGAGCTCGCTCCGTAATAGGGAAGACTGGCTGGGTGACCAGCAGACGATCGAGGTGAATTACACACACACACACACACACACACACACACACACACACACACACACACACACACACACACACACACACACACACACACACATCAATCATGCAATCATCTGATAAAGAACCGTAACATTTAAACATTTTATTTCCTCACGCACTGGAGACAAAACAAAATTATCTGACCTTTACAACACGCATTTACGTCTCATTCCATTTGAAGAAAATGGGAGAGCCACAATAAAAGCGGAGCAAACAAAAAACACAATTTATTTTTATTTATAAGTAGGTGATGCGTTAAAAATGAATAAGTGAAAGCACAAAAAAAGCATGAAATCTGTACTCTGCTCACTTTACATACGGCACTACATTTTCACAGTAAATATTAAGAAAAGGCACTAACACCCTACATAATACAGCACTTCCACCCACTTCACTGCCCTATATGAGCGCGCGTGTGTGCCTGTCTACATATAGACATAACCCACTCCACAACTAATCCTAACCTGCTTTTACATGCCTCCTCCTTCCCGTCGATCAGAAACGAACCACAAAATTAAATAATTACTGCCTTTCATTCCTCATTCCCTCTTTGTATTGCTACTAACACTCTCCCTCAGTCCTCATGCCTCCTATTCCTTCTTCTTGATTTTTTTCCTCTTTCACTCCTCATTTTCTCTTTCTTTTCCTATTACTACTAGTACACTATACTACAACATCAATCCTCTCCTCTCTCCCCTTCATTCCTCCCTTCTTCTTTCTCCTTCTCTATTCCTCACTTCTTCCTCCTCCTCCTACTACAATATACGCTGCTAAGTCTGTGAATATATCTTGGAATTGGCGGAACACTTTGTAAACGGATGAAAATGTTGACGAAGGGACGCTGGGAGACGGGAGGGTATCTTCTGCCCTGGTGGCGGGCACTCTGAATAGGTCTGCACCTTATTTGTTATTTACTTACCATTTCAGGCATGTTGGGGGTTGTTTATCTATTCAGTTGGCTAATTCAGGTTTTACTCTACGTTGGAGACTGGAAACCGCAAGAAGTTCCGCTACATATTGATGTATACACGAGCAGGTACGGAGGGAGGGAGGGAGGGATGGAGTCATCTCAGCATGTATATTTACGTAACTTACATAATTTTGAAAATCACGAGAAGAAAGAAGGCACCCAGACTGGAATGCACTATATTTTCTGACAGACCATATTTCTTAACCAATGCACAAGATATAAAAAGTTTACCGAACCCAGTAACAACAACGAAATATCCAAGGAACACTGTTTATGTGTTACAAACGGGCCCACAAAAACATTATAATCTTGAGAAACAAAATGCAACCAGACTAGATTTTATTAAATTTTTTGAGTACGAAAAATTTGTACTTTCCAGAGAAATAAAGAAAACAGGAATTTGTCTTCGTATAAAGAAAATAGATTTTATGTTTTAGTCACTAACGTACATTAAAATTCAAAATATGCATTGTTGGATTAGATATTATTGGATATTGTTACTTGGTAAGTATTTATCATATTTTTAAAGTCTTGAAATGAATACCAAAACAATCCTAGGCGTTCGGATATAAAATAATTAAAATGTAGATAAAATGACGAAACGGTTATTTCTTCGAGAAACAAATCACAGCTAATCTAAGTTTTGTTATAGATTATAACTTGTTTTAGGTTCCTATTGATATAATAGATATCAAAACAATGCCAACTCCACTAATAAATACAAAGTAAATGATGATGTTAGGACGAAGTATTTTTTTCGTCGTCTGCTGGGCACCTTCCCCGCCTCTTCTCTCCCTCTCAGACGTTTCCTTTCTTTCCCGCCTCGTTCTTCTCCTCTTCCTTCTACATCTAGAGTCTAGAAAACACCCTTTAACACTTAAGAATTCCGGAAAATCGGACTAACTAGTGAGTGAGGGAAACTTGAGATTGTTATGTTGCTAACTGCGGGCCCTGGCCTGCCTTGGCTTAGCTCGGCAGAGCTGCCTCGGCCAGTACCATGGATATGTTGGTGTGTGGTTGTGGTAGTAGTAGTAGTAGTAGTGTGTGTGTGTGTGTGTGTGTGTGTGTGTGTGTGTGTGTGTGTGTGTGAGTGACCTTCGAGCGGCTGTTGTATACATGGACACTGCGCTGAGGAAGTTGAAGTGTGGCAAGGGGGTGTAAATGCACTCTTACTAATGCAATATGTGCTGATCCTGGCTACCACATCTAGAAAAAAATGTGTCTATTGTCAGGAATATGGAATGGTGCTGAACGAGAAAACATTTACTTGTAAACTGTGGGGGAAGCAAGGGACACTGCCGCGCACAACACACTCTACTGCATTGTCATACAGTAGGTAGTACGAGTAACTCTATTCCTGTGGCCGTGGAGCAGAAACGAACCATCTAACAAGTCTTTACTAAGCAAGTTTGATATATTTCGCGTCGCTAACAAAAACATACACAAAACATACAATCGCACGGTAATCCACGTAGCACGGAAACTAACCAACTGACTAACTAACTAACTAACTAACTAACTAACTAACTAACACCACACCAAGAAGCTAATTGTACAATATAAGAACGTCACGGAAGGATGAGTGAGTGGGCGAGGTACCTATCATGACAATATCTATTCTTGTTACCTCTGCCTTTATATTTCAACTGTTTTTATCCTAGATGTACTCTTATTTTTCCTTCTTTATCAAAATATGACGCCAAAACATTACAAAGATAAATAAAAGTAAAA
>NC_059296.1:27491368-27516368 GCF_017591435.1 Portunus trituberculatus | reverse complement strand
AAGTATGAAAAAAAAAACGACATTTCTATTTCTTCGGTACTCTTATTACAGCTTTTGATTCCTGCCCACCGTCCCGTCCCATCACTTCACGCCTCACCATATTGTCTTCCAATCGTCTGCTGCCACCCACCTTATTTAAGAATGCAGTTAATTAGCTTGTAGTTCCCCATTCCATTTTTTCTTTTTTTCTTATTTAACAAAAAAATGTATCGTCTGATCTGAAAAGAAAAAAAATCGACTCCATTCTCACCCCAGCCTTTGGTTCCCTGTTAACTTGGGGAAAAGAGAAGAAAAGTAAAGAAAAATTGAGTCTCTTTACTCTCAGCCCATCCCTTGATTCGCTCCCACCGTCTGGTCCCGAGAGGCAGCTGAACATCCCCGCAGGCACCGCAAACCTTGTCCAGAGTCACTTGTCGATGGGAAGTATTTTTATTCTTCTCTCAGCATTACACACACACACACACACACACACACACACACACACACACACACACACACACACACACACACACACACACACACACACACACACACACACACACACACACACACACACACACACACACACACACACCTCTGTTTGGATTACAGACTCTGCACAACCTTACAACCTTCACCACCCATCCCACTCATTTGCAGTACCTGCCATATTGCTTATCTATTGATTTTATCGTTTGCGTGCCTTTAATTCTGTGTGTGTGTGTGTGTGTGTGTGTGTGTGTGTGTGTGTGTGTGTGTGTGTGTGTGTGTGTGTGTGTGTGTGTGTGTGTGTGTGTGTGTGTGTGTGTGTGTGTGTGTGTGTGTGTGTGTGTGTGTGTGTGTGTGTGTGTGTGTTTACGCGCACAATATGTAATTCTAAAAAGCACTTTGTATAAGTATTCATATGAGATTGGGACTAAGAATAAAGCACGCATTGGTTTCAAATATATAAGTGTGATAAGTAGTGGTGGGCGTATCTAGCCAGCACAGTACACGGGTTCAGAACAACGCCGGCAGCAGAGCAGCGCAGGCCGCGGCTGTGGCACAGATGGCGCAAGAATCATAAGCCTGCACATAATTACTAATAGTAGTTTTCAGGTGATTAACTTGTGCAATTTTGCAAATTTTGAAGCGCGATGCGTGTAATTATTTCGCAACAATGTTTTGTTTATTGATGTACTGCCCATCAAAAATAACACAATGTTTATTGCATTAATTACGAATTGTATTTGTTAATCTACGTGGCGAGGGCGCCAGCTGACTGCTGGACACACTGAACTCAGGAAGGCCCCGCGCGGACTGAAATGCTACTACTACTACTACTACTACTACTACTACTACTACTACTACTACTACTACTACTACTACTACTACTACTGCTGCTGCTGCTGCCGCTGCTGTTGCTGCTACTGCTGCTACTGTTGCTGCTATTGTTGTTGTTGTTGCTGCTGCTGCTGCTGCTATTGCTTCTCCTCCTCCTTCTCCTCCCGGTGTTGCTGCTGCTGCTGCTGCTGCTATTGTTGTTGTTGTTGTTGTTGCTGCTGCTGCTGCTGCTATTGCTTCTCCTCCTCCGTCTCCTCCCGGTGCTGCTGCTGCTGCTGCTGCTGAATTCTCTTACACACCTACCTCACTAGCCTTGTGTCACTTTGATCGCTAATTCCCGTTAATGGTGTTTGTATCAATCAATGCCAGTAATCTGAATCACTTTAGAGGTGAGTGGTAAATATCAGTGTGGTGGGCTGCTGTCCGAGAGGCGGTGGCATCATTAGAATTTTTTTTTTTTTATATCTTGTAGGGTTTTCACGGGAATTTATGGGCTAAAGGGATACTTTTTGGGGTACCTCCTATCTCAAAGCCCACCCGCTAGGAAACTTTGTAGTAGTAGTAGTAGCAATGATAGTAGTAATAACAACAGTAATGATGATGATGATAATAATAATAATAATACACACACACACACACATAATGATACACACACACACACACACACACACAATAATAATAATAATAATAATAATAATAATAATAATAATAATAATAATAATAATAATGTTGATAATAATGACAATAGTAATCATATTTTTTTGTGTTCTTGTTCTTGTTCTTGTTCTTCTTTTTATTGTTATTGTCGTTATTTTTCATTGTCATTATTACTGTTATTTTATTGTTATTATTGTTATTGTTATTATTATTATTATTATTATTATTATTATTATTATTATTATTATTATTATTATTATTATTATTATTGTTATCATCATTATTATTATTTTCATTATTATTCTTTATCATTATTATTATTGTTTTTAATATTATTATTATTATTATTATTATTATTATTATTATTATTATTATTATTATTATTATTATTATTATTATTATTATTATTATTATATAATTATTACTATTATTATTATTATTATTGTTATTATTATTATTATTATTATTATTATTATTATTATTATTATTATTATTATTATTATTATTATTATTATTATTATTATTATTATTATTATTATTATTATTATTATTATTATTATATATCAATGTTTTCCATTATTATTGTAAACACACACACACACACACACACACACACACACACACACACACACACACACACACACACACACACACACACACACACACACACACCATGCCTTGTGATATCGATTTCCATTTGAACTTTTGAAGCACCACCACCACTACCACCACCAGCATGAAGCACTCCTGGCTGGTGGGCGAGGCTTGCAGTGCCCCGGGGTGTGTTGTTCTGTGTAGCTACTGTTTGTTGTCCTGTATAGTCTTTTAGCCTGAACATTTACTAACAAGCTTTTAATGAAGATAATTGTAACCATTGTAGATTGTACTGCCTTATATTATGATAGAAGAAATATATACGTATAACTGGAGAATTCTTTATATATAGACGAATTATATTTTTATGGGTTGAGAATCTTCATGAAATTGGATTACCACAGATGTTTCTAAAGACACAGCTTGCATCGAAGGGGTTAGGCCGAAAGAGGGAATTATTCTGAGTGAAATTTTAATGAAGTCTGATTCTGTGAGAGTGAGATACATTTGTGTGGAGCATATGGGCATAGGAGTAGTGCGATGTTACGAGGCCTGGAGTGAGGTGAGAGCGAGACCAAACTGACATTGGGTACTGTAGAAACGAGGCGTGACAAGACGAGAATTAGGTCTGTATTCTGAAACGCTCTGGTCGGTCTAACAATACGAATAATTTCCAAGGCCATAAAGATAATTAGCTGGGATTTCAGGAATGTTTCTCTCGTTAATAGTGTAGAAATCTCACTAATCAGTCACCAAAACGGTAAAAGCACCCTTGAAAACCCGCATACTTTCATCTGGAGCCTTTGAATGTAATGGTGTGGCCAGAGTGTTACATGCAGTATATGATGCTTACGACTTGGGTAACACACGACGGTGAACGTGACGCCATACAAAATCATGGAGACACGCAGACACCCTACACAACAAATCCTATTGGGAAACCAGTCAACTCACACAAGCATGACGTCACAGGGTTCACCACGACACACTCAGAGTAATGAACGGCCGTGAACGTTTGTTATGCGGAGCCACGTACAGGACGATGCTCCGTGATGAGAGACCGCTTCCCGTTCATATACGCCACGGGATTTACTGCGCCAAGGACGGAGAAAACCAGAGGACCTTACCTGCCTTACCTGCCAATGACACGAGCCGCGCGCTGCCACATAATAGAACGGCCCTGTGTTGAGGCGTTGACCCTGCAGGCGGTTGGGGGCTGAGTGGTGGTGGTGATGGAGGAGGTGGTGGTAATACAAGGGGGTGATGACAGGCAGGAGGTTGTATGGTGGTGGTGGTGGTGATGGCAGGAGGTACAGGGGCGGGGTCGCTGGCTGGATGGGTGACAGTCACAGTAGGAATGGAATGAAATGGTGCGATAAAAAGGCGGTGGGAGTCCCTGCGTGCTAGTTTCGCTTTCTCCCGTTCTCTTGCAATAAACGGATCTCTATCCTGTTCATTTCCTGTGAGTGGCGAGGAAGTTGCGGTTAGTTGAATTATAATACGTGTTTCTTTTATAAAGGAAATATAAAAAAAAAAAACCCAAAAAAATAAAATGAACCAATAATTACATTTTCCCACTAAAAAAAGAGAAAGGGAAATTATTGTAGGAAAGTCCCCTCGGAGCGTGTGTTGTTGAGGGATGATGTAATTTTAAGGTGCCGATGACCCCATGCACGGCCACCGCTTGACGGGTGCAGGCGCGTGTGGGCTCAGGTGAGAGTTGGGAGCAGGAGTGGGAGCCCTGAGTCATGAATATGGGCGTGGGGTAAGTGGGCGTGAGTGAGTGAGTGAAAATGTCGGAGAATTGGGTAAATGGGATGATATGTAGGAGAATGAGGGATGCGTGGGACAGAGAGAGAGAGAGAGAGAGAGAGAGAGAGAGAGAGAGAGAGAGAGAGAGAGAGAGAGTCCATATCAGGGTGAGTGAGTGGCCATCGTTAAGGCAAGGTACACGTTAAGCAGGGATAATTTCTGAGCCAATATCACCAAGTTGTGGGTCTAAGAAATTTGTAATATGCGCCTACCGCCCTCCAAGTTACGCCGAAGAAGCCAGACGATCGGCCGAGGGCGGGGAAGGGGTGTGGGGAAGGGAGAGAGGGAAAGAGGACGAGTTGAAGGGACAGAGTGAGGGAGAGGCAGGCCCTTAATTGAACGGTAGTCTGGTGGTAGTTGAGGGCATAATGTGTGGAGAAGGAAGTGATCTGCGTTGCACGATGGAGTGAGTGGGGTGGATATTAGTGGTGTTTGAAGACAGCAGGGGCGGGAAATGAAGGGAAGTACTGTTGTTTGTTGTTGTTGTTGTGGATGGTGGTGATAGTGGTGTGGTTATTGTTTTTGTTGTTGTTATTGTTGTTATCTTCATTATCACCGTTATTATCATTATCATCTTGCCGTATTTAAAGTCAACCTTGTTTTGTGTTTGTTTGTCTATCTCTGTCTTTTGTCTGTCTGTCCGTTTGGGATGTTCTCTGTGTGAACAGAAGGGATTAAGGTTGATAGATATGAAGAAAAACAATAACATAAATTTTTAACATTATTTCATGACAGAGTAAGAATTATTATCTTGTGTGAGAGTGAGAGATTCCAGTGAACTCCGCCTCATCATGATGAAACAATTATTGTACAGGAAACACGTGCGGGATCACGAATGTCTTTAAACTAATACTTGTTTACTTATATATATATATATATATATATATATATATATATATATATATATATATATATATATATATATATATATATATATATATATATATATATATATATATATATATATATATATATATATATATATATATATATATATATATATATATATATATATATATATATATATATATATATATATATATATATATATATATATATATATATATATATATATATATATATATATATATATATATATATATATATATATATATATATATATATATATATATATATATATATATATATATATATATATATATATATATATATATATATATATATATATATATATATATATATATATATATATATATATATATATAGATAGATAGATAGATACACACACACACACACACACACACACACACACACACACACACACACACACACACACACACACACACACACACACACACACACACACACATAGATCTTGTCACTTAATCTAACGCACCACACTGACAGTGTCACCCTCTCATGAAAGGTAACAGTGGATAACTACTAACTATAGTCCACAGAACAGTGCACATACCTCAAGCAGTACACTTCCGTCAAGCTTGGCTGATGTTTACTGAGAAACTGGCAATAAGAAATGGAGCAGTGGTCTCTCAACTTTCTCTTAGTTCATGCACCCTTCCCGGAGCTCTTGAAAATTCCACATATCCTCGTCCCTCAGGCTAGTAATTAAAAAAATAAATATATATTGCACTTTTCTCATGAAATATATAAATAAAACTACCAGGCCTCTATTTTAAACGAAGATGATTGGTATTGATTCCCAAGTAATTGTTATATAAGTGCTATTGTATAATGAAATGAAATGCCACATCTTAAATTTACGATGTGGAAATTGCGTCTGAATATTACGTAAAGAATAGAAAAGATAATAGTACTTTAATCTCAATTCAAATTAAATTTTCTACATGACTCACAATTCCCTTTCTAAAACATCTTTTCCTACTCTGCACTCCTATACACTTTGTACCCCTTTATGTCCTCATTATGTCCCTGTACCCTTTGAAAGTATTCGCGTATCGCAGGGTGCACCGCATACCTAGGGTGACTATTACCGAAAAGAGGCAGGCTCATTACAGTGAGTGACACGGACTGGACTCGTCGTGATGGTGGTTGCTGAGTGACTATCCTGAAGCATGTCTCTCAAAATTATTCCTGTTTGCCACACACTGAGATGCACATTGCTTCTTCTATAATGCTGTGTTATTTTCCTTGTTTTTTACTGATGTGAATATTTCATGCTACAAGTAATTAGAAGAAAATCTCTTTCACTTGTTTTTTCTTTTTTATACCATGTGGGCTTTTCACGGGAATTTATGGGCTAAAGGGAGTACTTTTTGGGGTACCTCCTATCTCAAAGCCCACCCGCTAGGAAACCCTTGCCCCGAGTGAGGAAGCCCAACCTGCACTCGGACCGTGGACAGGATTCGAAACCGTGCGCTTGGAGACCCCTCGGACCCCAAAGCACGCATGGTTCCACTGTACCACAATATTTAAATATATGAAAGAAAAGTTAGGATACAAAACATGACAATTACTTTTAAGAAATCAGAATATTTTCATGTAGCGAAGTCATCTTTTACATTCTTAAAAACGCTGGCTTGTTCTATTTTCTTTTTTACACCGAGCTCTACGATACTGGCAGTGTGAATACATGAAAAAAACTAATCTTTTAAAGTTTTATGCTCCAGATAAGCGAGCACGTGTGTTGTTGAGGAGGATATCATTGGTGAAAGCAAGTTTGACAGGCAATTAATAGATAGTAATGGCAACAGTGGGACCAGCAGCACATTATTATTATTATTATTATTATTATTATTATTATTATTATTATTATTATTAATAGTAGTAGTAGTAGTAGTAGTAGTAGTAGTAGTAGTAGTAGTAGTAGTAGTAGTGCAGCAGCAGTATTAATCGAAATAGTAGCAGCAGCAACAATAATAGTAGTACCTGCAGCAGTAAAAGTATGCAGTAAAAGTAGCAGTAGGAGAAGTAGCAGTAACAGTAGTAGTAGTAGTAGTAGTAGCAGCAGCAGTAGTAGCAGCAGTAGCAGTAGTAGCAGCAGCAGTAGTAGTAGCAGTTGTTGTTGTAGCAGTTGTAGTTGTAATAGCAGCAAAAGCAGCAGCAATAGCATTAATGGCAGCAGTGCAGCAGCAGCAGCAGCAGCAGCAGCAGCAGCAGTAGCAGCAGCAGCAGCAGCAGCAGCAGCAGCAGTGGTGGCAGCAGCAGCAGCAGCAGCAGCAGCAGCAGCAGCAGCAGTGGTAGCAGCAGCAGTAGCAGCAGCAGCAGCAGCAGCAGTGGTTTTAGTGAACCAGTAGTTTTGGTGGCAGCAGTAGTAGCAGTAGTAGCAGCAGCAGCAGCAGCAGCAGCAGTAGTAGTAGCAGCAGCAGCAGCAGCAGCAGCAGCAGCAGCAGCAGTAGTAGTAGTAGTAATAGTAGTAGTAGTATTAGTAGTTTTAGTGGTATTAGTAGTTTTAGTGGTAGTAGTAGTAGTAGTAGTAGTAGTAGTAACATTAATGTTGTTGGTAGTGGTGGTGGGAGTCGGAGACCAGCTGGGAGACCTTGATCGGACTGCCACAAGTTATGTTCACTGTCTTCAGTATGTGTGGTAAGGTTCTGGTTGTCACCACCCCTTTCGTCCCTCGCAATGTGTTTCCTATATGGAGTGCACCTCTCTATACTCCTGGATCCTTAGGCCTTTAGGTTTAGTATTTCTCTAATTCTAAATATCCTACATTCTTGTGAAATTTTGATCATCCTTCAAACTCATAGATCCTGTTAGCATTCCTGCCTCCACATTCTTCCCTCCACAATTTCCTCCTCACATTTAATTAAGACACTCCTGGTGACTGTCATCTGTCCTTTCTGGGTGACCACGCTTGCCTTCACAGCATTCCCTATCTTTGTTATTTATCATCGCTGATCCTTTCACACAGAGATATCAAGCTGGAATACATTTTTCCTATAAAAGTGTTTAACCCCTTCCATATTTCCATAATCATTCTGCTTACTATTTGATGATATTATACAGCTTCAGAAGCTCATGTGGGGGATTAAGATAGTGAAGACTGTAGCCATTAATCTTCTGACCTCCATAGACCCTTCCTAATTTAGATAAAATGGTCTAATCGTATGCAAATCTTAAGGTAAAAATGTGTACCAGTATTGAGGGGGCTGAAAACAAATTCTGAATGCGGTGTCATGGTTGCATGTAATGGTAGTGATGCCAATGCTAGTAGTTTCATTTTGGAACGCTTTTCTTGGCGTGGGTGTGCTGGTCATTACAAGATGCAGTAGATTTAAACAAGCTGCTTCATTACTAACTTTAACTGTTGAAGAACACATACGCGCTGCCTCGCCGACTGACCGTTTATTGGGTCAGGAGTCCGCCGAAAGAAGGTGAACGGTCGATAAAAAATAGTTCCTAATCGTCCAAAGCACCGAACAGTTACATTCAGTAGTGTGTTTTAAATGCTGAGGCCAGATTGTAGTTCAGTCTTCAAAGTAATTGGAAAGTTTGCAATATTGACAGTATTATCCCTATTAAAAGAAATCTCTCTCATGATGATGGCAGGAATGCCTTTTAATGTTTAATATTGATACTATTATTTTTCGAATTGCTCTGTGAACTAGAAAAATCCATACCATGGTCATGACACGCCGCCCGTGGTAGAGGCGGTGACAGGGCAATAGTAGCAAGGCGGCGGGATTCACACTGGTTCTTCTGCATGTGTCTGGAAGAGTACACACTACCTGTCAAGAAACCACTGCCCTAACACCAACAATTATTCCCAAATATATCAAGACATGATATCAAGTCCAGAACATTTACTTTCCTGAGCCTTTCATTTAATGTCCTACTTTTCTCAGCCATAAAGGAAAAACTAGCACAACTGTTCCCTTTGACATTATCATGATTATCTACTCTTTTTTAAAATCTTACCCACAAACGCCGGCAGAAATCCCCAATACCTACACTGAGTCTCACCCGCATGATCACTGTTTCCGCACACCGTGTGTCGCATAGATGCACACTTCGCCTCCTTCTTCCCTGTTTCAGCATTGAGTAAAGTTTCAGCATTATTATATCTGTTACCTATTGTCACTATATTCACCATATGTTATTGCACTTATTCCCATCTTCCCTCCCACGCATCTTCTCAGATATATATAAATCTCTGTTTATATTAGATTCTGGGACAAACTCTTAAAGCCTTTACTTATCTCTTTAACGAGAGTCGCACCATCTGAATTGGCGCATGTCTCGTACACTGCTCTCACTCGGTGCACGGGAAACAATACATATTGGTGTGGTGATGTGGTGCTGCCATCATACACATTTCAGCTTCCTGCTCATAATTTAGCCTTGTAGAATATCATTAATTCATCTGCAAAACTTTAAAGTAACATTGTAGGCAAATGATATATTTCAAACATAATTTTTAGATTTTTTTTTTGTAACATTGTTTAATTTTGTAGGAGTGAAAATATTTTAGCAAAACACAGAGAAAATATAATCTTACTTCGTCAGTGTCCTGCAGTTCTTCACGATTGGAAGTGGGAAAATTGTGTATATTGATGTGATAACTTATCTTCCAGGGTCTGAATTTGGGTCTGGGTCTGAGTCTGGGTCTGGGTATGGGTGTGGATCTGGGTCTGGATGTGGTTCTGGGTGTGGGTCTGGGTCATGGTCTGGGTGTGGGTTCTGGGTCTGGGTCTGGGTCTGAGTCTGCGTCTGGGTCTGGCTATAGGTGTGGGTCTAGGCCTGAGTCTGGATCTGGGTATGGGTGTGGGTCTGGGTGTGAGTCTGAGTCTGGCTGCGAGTCTGGGTCTGGATCTGAGTCTGAGTCTTGGTGTGGGTGTAGGTCTGGGTCTGGGTCTAAGTCTAATTATGGGTCTGATTCTTAGTCTGGGTCTGTGTCTGATAAGCAGTAACAGATTCACCTTTACATGTCTTTCATTGTCATACTTAGTGCCAACAGTCAATCAGTTAACATCAATAAATCGATCTTTCCTGTACCGTTTTATTTCCTTGCACACAGTTCTTGCTTCCATGTCCCTCACCACTGCAGCCACGAAGTTTTTTTTTTTTTTTCTTTATGTAAGAGGGACAGCTGGCCAAAAATAAAGGGCCCACTATGTTGCCAGTTCCTTAAAAGAAACAACACAGGCCAGTCAGTCACACACGAACGTTAAAAGAAATAAATCTCCGCAATATTTTCCTACTTTCACCCTTGACTTGCCTTTAGTGTTCAAGTTTTCCCTCTCACTCCTTCCCGCCAACCGAAAGGAGACCGTCATAGTAACACACACACACACACACACACACACACACACACACACACACACACACACACACACACACACACACACACACACACACACATTCTCTTGCTGTGGTAGTGTCTGCTAATATTGTAGCAGCTATAGTTGTTGTTGTTATTGTTGCTGTTTTTGTTGTTGTTGTTATTGTTGTTTTTGCCGCAGTTTATGTCGGTGATGTTATAGTTGTTGTCGTCGTTGTTGTTAGTGGTGGTGGTGGTGGTGGTGGTGGTGGTGGTGGTGGTGGTGGTAGTAGTAGTAGTAGTAGTAGTAGTAGTAGTGGTATTAAGGTGTTGTTGTTGTAGTTTTTGTTGTTGTTATTTTATGACAACAACAACAACAAATACTACTACTACTACTACTACTACTACTACTACTACTACTACTACTACTACTACTACTACTACTACTACTACTACTACTACTGCTGCTGCTGCTGCTGCTGCTGCTGCTTCTGTTTCTGCTGCTGTTTCTGCTGCTGTTGCTGCTGTTGCTTCTATACTACTATTAGTAATGTTGAATAGTGTAGCAAAGCATTATTATTATTATTATTATTATTATTATTATTATTATTATTATTATTGCTATTATTATTAATATTTGTATTATTTTTATTATCATTATTATTATTATTATTATTATTATTATTATTATTATTATTATTATTATTATTATTATTATTATTATCATTATTAATATTATTATTATTATTATTTTCATTATCATTTTTTTTATTATTCTTCAATGTTATTTTTGTATCCACTCGCACAATCTTCTTCATGACTTTCTCTTTTTACATTTATTGCCAACCGTCCATTGGTGTTGTGTGTTTGGTTGTTTGTTGGGGTGTTTGATTGGTTAGTTATTTTACTGTTGTTGTTGTTGGTGGTGGTGGTGGTGGTTTTGGTGGTAAGGTGGTAGTTTTGGTGGTGGTGGTGGTAATGTTGGTGGTGATTTGTAGTTGTTGTTGTCGTTGTTATTGCTGCTGCTGCTGCTGCTGGTGCTGTAAGTGGTGGTGGTGGTGTTGCTGTTGTTGTTGTTGGTGGTGGTGGTGGTGTTGATTTGCTACTGCTGTTGTTGTTTTTGTTTTTATTTATTTATTTGTTATTTGTGTTGTTCATGTTGAATGTTGTTGTTGTTGTTGTTGTTGTTGTGGTGGTGGTGGTGGTGGTTGTTCGATGATTGGTGGTTGTTGTTGTTGTTGTTGGTGATCGGGGTGATTTGCTGCTGCTGTTAATATTGTTGTTGTTGTTGTGTGTTATTCATGTTGTTGTTGGTAGTGGTGATTTGCTGCTGCTGTTATTGTTGTTATTGTTATTGTTGTTGTTGTTGTTACTGTCGTTATTGCTGGAAAATCCTTACAATGTCGGTAAGGAAGACTGAAGCCTGAGTCGGGGAGTTGCACTAGAGAGCTTGGGAATCCTCCTGTACAGCTTCACGATCCAGCCACAAGGAAAGTAAAAAAATAAAAGAGGAACGAGAAACCTACTTAGTCTTATTGATGGATGTATTCACTCACCTGTCCATAACTTACCTGTTTATTGACGCTGTTATTTGCATGTTCACCGTTGCTGTTGTTGTCATATTGTTGTCATCATTATTATTACTTATTATTATCACTATTATTATTATCATTACCATTTTTTTATCATCACCATCATTATCATCATCATTTTGTTATCTGTTTTATCATTTTACCTCGATAAGTATCACATATACCGTTACTGAAATGACGTGTGACTGACGTTGACCTTCATACCTCTCCACCTAGATCTATCTCCCGCCTCTTTCCTCTTTTTTTTTTTTTTATCCGTTTTTCCCCTTTTTAATAATTTTTTCCGGTAATTACACTCCCACGCTCATCCTCAGACCCTCGATAGCTTTCCCTTTCCATCCATCAGCCAGAGCCAGTTCTAACACACCCCCGACGCTCTCCACGAGGTCTTAGGGGACTCTGGGTGACTTTCAGAGTTACTCAGTGGTTGTAATGCCTCGTGAAATATTCTTGTGCGATTTGAAAGAAAAACAGAGTAAACGAGGCATACTTAGGAGAGAAGTGTGTGTGTGTGTGTGTGTGTGTGTGTGTGTGTGTGTGTGTGTGTGTGTGTGTGTGTGTGTGCGCGTGTGCGTGTGCGTGTTTTTTTTGCTTCGAGACTGTAATAGTGAGCTATCAAGTTTATATGTGCAATTTCGTGCGTATAGAATAAATACAATTGCCTTTAGTGAAAAGAGGGAGCTTCTCTTTCTTTTCTCATATTCTTTCGTACATTCCCCAGCAAAGATTCACAAGTTGGTGACAATAGCAAGTTCATGTCTGTGTGTGTGTGTGTGTGTGTGTGTGTGTGTGTGTGTGTGTGTGTGTGTGTGGGTGTGCACGTGCTGAATCATGGGTTGCGTGCGGGCTGGCGGCAGTGACGTCAGAGGTGAGGTGTAGGGATCGCGGCCAGGTATTCCCCAGCTTGACACACTGGGAGGGCAATGCCTGGGCTGCCTAAACTCTCACTTTTCGGTTCCAATAAACAAATTTTCCGCATTCAATGGGTGAGGCAAATGTTTGGCTTCACCCACACTTACTTCCCGTTGCACACAATAAAAGTTTCCTCCTATTACTGTTGCTCGGGTTCTTTTTGTTTTCACCCCGTCGGTTATTAGCCATTGTTGAAGAGAAACGACGTAAGGGAAGAGAAGGGATGGATGGAGGGAGGGAGTAGTGGCGGGAGGAAGGGGATGAGGTGAGAGTGTCCGGGTATGATATAATAAGAGGGAAGTCATCACAGGCTTCAGTCACCACTCGGCTTTACCACGCTACGGCCAGCAAGCCAGCAAGCCACCTGCAGTCAGCATTCAGCGTTCACTGCGGACACATCGCGAACACCTCCACCACCACCGCTTTGAGTGTACCTGTGGTAGTTTATCGCATCACTCGTCGCAGACATGCAGCAAGTCTTTATCTGCCTTATCGTTGTAGTTTCCTACGTGGCGGCCCTCAACGGCAACGCTCTGCCTGATAGAGGTATGGTGTGCGCCTGGTTATCACTGACGATCTCAGAGACAATAGGAGATTATCAGCAGGCAATGACAAGCACAGTTATAACCACAAATAGAAAATTTTATCGCTTTATCAGTGTAACGGTCCTCATCTGAAAGCGTGTTGTTGTCACTGCTGATTAGAGAGATGACGCCAGTTTTCAGTTAGCAGTCAAGTGCAAAGAAATAACCTTAAATCATGAAGTTTTATGTATTTTATCCTCACAGTCCTGATTTAAGCTTATTGCAACAGTACTCGAACGTTTCACCACATCATGAACATATCTTTTCTGTCAAACACTCCCACCACGTGTTGTTTCCACACACACACTCACGTGGATCACTACCTGGGTGCCCGTTCACACCACACCTGTACATGACTCTTCCCTCACCGCCATATCCCTCCTCTCCGGCGCAGGTGACGAAGTGGACTGCTCTGCGCCCAAGGCCTGGGGAAATTGCGAGGGACAGGAGGAGGCTTGGCACTTTGACCAGGAGGAGGGCAGATGCAGGTTCTTCGTGTACTCTGGTTGTGGCGGGAACTCCAACAGGTGAGGCTGCTGCTGCTGCTGCTACTGGTGCTCGCTGTGTTAGTGTTGTATTGTGTCTGTCCTGCTGTGTGGCGAGGCGTTGAAATCAAGGGTCGTGTGGTGTGTTCCGCAGACTGGAGTTTGAGTCTTTTTTTATTGCATAGAAGACAAATTAACGTGCAATGCCTAACGTGGGAAGGAAAACTATAGGTAAATAAATGATAGTATTCAGTGATGGTCTTATGTGTTAATGGTTTGCATATATAGATTCATGTAGGTGATGTTCTCAAGACCATCAACGAGAGAGAGAGAGAGAGAGAGAGAGAGAGAGAGAGAGAGAGAGAGAGAGAGAGAGAGAGAGAGAGAGAGAGAGAGAGAGAGAGAGAGAGAGAGAGAGAGAGAGAGAGAGAGAGAGAGAGAGAGAGAGAGAGAGAGAGAGAGAGAGAGAGAGAGAGAGAGAGAGAGAGAGTGTGTGTGTGTGTGTGTGTGTGTGTGTGTGTGTGTGTGTGTGTGTGTGTGTGTGTGTGTGTGTGTGTGTGTGCGCGATAGGCAGCAATAGTGGCATGACGTTCACACACACACACACACACACACACACACACACACACACACACACACACACACACACACACACACACACACACACACACACACACACACACACACACACACACTCCATGACCGAAGCACCGTCTCTTTCCTGCAGGTTCCCCACGAGGCAAGAGTGTGAGGAGTCTTGCGAGGGGAACTACTGCCCGGACCTTGACTGCCCGCTCTCCTGCAGCACCACGGTAGACGCTGACGGGTGTGAGGTCTGCGCTTGCACTAAAGGTGAGGACGTTTGGGTGTCACGTAGTCTGTAAGATGTATTTTGTGTGACGTGCTGTGACTTGAGCGGCGGCACGTGACGGTAGGATTAGTTTCGTAACCCTTTCACTACTATTACACGCTTCCATATTCATTCTGTTGACTATATAGTGATTTTATACAGCTTCAGAAACTTATGTAGGGATTAAAATAGTGAAGATTCTAGCCATTAATCTTCTGCCCTCCATAGACCATTCCTAATGTCAATAAAATCACCTAATCACAGCCTAACTCATGGTAAAGAATGCGTCCCAGTACTGAAGGGGTTAATGTGTCGTGGTGTGAAGGGAAGTCAGTGGCGGTGCATGTGGAGGCAGTGAATGTGGTGGTGTGCCTTTCCCGGTGACACTTGACCCGGTGATAAGCTTAGTGTTGGCTCCCTTCTCTCACTCG
Source organism: Portunus trituberculatus (assembly GCF_017591435.1). Lineage (NCBI taxonomy): Eukaryota > Metazoa > Arthropoda > Malacostraca > Decapoda > Portunidae > Portunus > Portunus trituberculatus. The sequence goes on along the minus strand of NC_059296.1, from coordinate 27,500,947 downwards.
GCGGGGGCATCATCCACTCACTCACACTGGACCAGAGAGAGAGAGAGAGAGAGAGAGAGAGAGAGAGAGAGAGAGAGAGAGAGAGAGAGAGAGAGAGAGAGAGAGAGAGAGAGAGAGAGAGAGAGAGAGAGAGAGAGAGAGGTGATGTTTGTTTTTGTATCTCCAGTGGAAGGAAAGATATGAAATGGTTGAAGTGTCCAGCATTAGTCAGGTTGCAAATGTACTGGTTCACTGTTCACTGTTCACTGTTACTGTTTATGGCGTGTAGATCCCGCAGACTGTACTCGTAAGAGCACACACACACACACACACACACACACACACACACACACACACACACACACACACACACACACACACACACACACACACACACACACGACACACACACACACACACACACACACACACACACACACACACACGATAGCTCAGTGGTTAGAGCGCTGGCTTCACAAGCCAGAGGACCGGGGTTCGATTCCCCGGCCGGGTGGAGATATTTGGGTGTGTCTCCTTTCACGTGTAGCCCCTGTTCACCTAGCAGTGAGTAGGTAAGGGATGTAAATCGAGGAGTTGTGACCTTGTTGTCCCGGTGTGTGGTGTGTGCCTGGTCTCAGGCCTATCCGAAGATCGGAAATAATGAACTCTGAGCTCGTTCCGTAGGGTAACGTCTGGCTGTCTCGTCAGAGACTGCAGCAGATCAAACAACAGATCAAACAGTGAAGCACACACACACACACACACACACACACACACACACACACACACACACACACACACACACACACACACACACACACACACACACACACACACACACACACACACACACACACACACACACACACACACACACGTCAGTATAAAAGTAAGGAAACAAACACACACACACACACACACACACACACACACACACACACACACACACACACACACACACACACACACACACACACACACACACACACACATGACTTTTTCCTTCCCGTGTGTTTGTGTCGTGTTTGCGTGGCCGTGCAATACTTCCTTGCCTGAATAGAGTAAGCAGAGTGGGTAATGCTGTGATGGGATTCGCCTTTATACGTGTACTAGAGCTCTGAGGAGAAGGGATGTCACGGATTCAGTAACTTCTATTGTGGTTTCCTTGTAATAACATTGCTATCGAACACTGTATTGAATGATATCCATGGTGTCATTTATGGCCGCGGATGAACACGAGCATTTCCGGACAAGGATGGTTCAGATTGGCAGTAGTATGTGTGTGTGTGTGTGTGTGTGTGTGTGTGTGTGTGTTTTCCCATAACGGCGTGGCTGAGTGGTGCTCGATGCGGCGTGCCACAAAACAGCAGGCGCAGCACAGTCCTTGATGAGCCGTGCCTCACACAAACAACTATTACGTTGCTTTCAAATTATGTTCGTCCATTTACGAAAAATAATAATATTCTCATTTTATGGATAAATAAATTGTAACCGAAGGCTTCAAAGGTGTTTGGACCCGGCAAGAGTATAGCTGCCATACACAGTGCAGCGTGTTGTGGCCAAGGGTGACTGGGATGCCGTAGGGGTATGAATATCTTAAACCCTTCAATACTGAGGCACATTTTTACCATGATCTTGGGATGTGATTGGACGATTTTATTTGCATTAAGAAGGGTCTGTGGAGGTCAACAGATTAATAGCCCGAGCTTTTACTGTTTTAATCCTCACATAAATTTCTGAAGCCGTGGAAAAATCGCTGAATAGTAACAAGAATGAATATGAAAACGCAACATGGTACTGAGGGGATTAAATTTCAGAAGAAACCTGCCGAAACCCAACAAATAGACTGTGTCGGAGAGAGAGAGAGAGAGAGAGAGAGAGAGAGAGAGAGAGAGAGAGAGAGAGAGAGAGAGAATTTGACGTGGCGGGAAGCACATGAGTATGCAACTAATAAAAAGAAAAGTGGGCGGCTTGTGAAAAGACGTTTACTGTTTACACTGTGGTGAGTGACGCAGGAACGGAGACTTTCACTTCTAGAATTACCCATTACCAATTCTTAGTAGTGTGTGTGTATGTGTGTGTGTGTGTGTGTGTGTGTGTGTGTGTGTGTGTGTGTGTGTGTGTGTGTGTGTGTGTGTGTGTGTGTGTGTGTGTGTGTGTGTGTGTGTGTGTGTGTGTGTGTGTGTGTGTGTGTGTGTGGGTAAGAGGAATGGATACAGGAGTGAGAGTGGAGCTTAGTGGAGTTCATCGCCAGCTACACTACCTAGTAATTACATACACATCTACACGTTTTTTTTTTTTTTTTAAGTTTGTCTTGTTGGCTCCACGTGGACAGTAAATTACGGAATGAGAGGGTAAGGAGGGAGAAGGATGGGTCAGGGAGGGAGGGGAGGAGTGCCGGATCATGATTAGAAAGTGGACGGCTGTGGGAGGTGACTAACCTTTGCGTTACCTGGCGCCAAGAGCTGCTGGAGTGGCCTTTACCTTAGCATAGCAGTGAATCTTAAATGGACATCTTGATAAAGGTGTTCCGCCGGCTCGTGGAAGAGTTCGCTGAGGTAAATGCCCTTCCCTTCCCTTTTTAGTGAGGCAAAGAGAGTTAACCTGCGTGTGTCAGTCCCTCTCTCTCTCTCTCTCTCTCTCTCTCTCTCTCTCTCTCTCTCTCTCTCTCTCTCTCTCTCTCTCACTACGGAACTGGCGCCAGGAAAAAGTAAAAGTCTGTCCGGTTCAGAATAAGGCCGCTAGTGTCTTGTCTGATTCAAGATTTGTACCCTTCTCCTCCTCCTCCTCCTCCTCCTCTTGCATTACGTGGCTTTACCCGCTACCTTCCTGGACCTGCATAGTGTATACCCAAACTCTCCCTTGTTGTGTCCGGAGCGAGTCATCTTGGAGACTGTTGAGTGGACTTTCGCTTTCCCTGAGTGCAAAGAGAACATCGCTCTCACTTCCTCACGTCACGACCAAACGAGTCTCTTCTCATGAGAAAGTTACACACTGTCTGTCTAAGGGGATCTCATTCTCTATTTGCACTTGTCCCATGCCGCAAATAGAGTGGATGGCCAACACACAGATCTCCTGCTGGGAACGTTTACAGTTCTGGTGACCCTCATGAAGCTGAGATAGTGGGAGACACTTCAAGGTGACTCAGCATGCACTGGTCTTATCATTATGCAGACAGACACATTTGGCTAAGTGTTCGTCTGAGTAATGGTAAGCTTGTTTCTCACATTCCAGCTGTGAGGAAAGTGATAGGCGACAGGATGGTGTGAAAACTTGAGTGGTAGGAGATTGTGTGTTGGTCGAGTTGGTGTAGAGGTGTTTTCTAGTGACCCAGGTAAAGGAGTGGCCCGCGCTGTCCCTCCACTAGGTTTCTCCTCCAGTGTCACTAAGCAAGACTGCTGTGGGACTGATTAATGCCTTTATGTCTTCGGTGTTTCATAATGTGGACCGCATTCTTCCAGGATTTCAACAAGTCTGTTCCACATTTCACCGGACTGTACAATGTAGCAGCTAGCTCATTAAGTATGTATGGTGAGGGTTCATTTCCCATATTTCCTGCAGGGTTGAAGAGTGGCTCATGGCATTGCTTTGGTTATTGCAGAGCAAGGAGCAGCAGTGTGTAGTCAGCCCATAAAGCGTGGCTACTGCCGGGCTCTGTACTTCAAGTGGGCCTGGTCCCAGGAATCTGGCACCTGCGTGTCATTCGTGTACGGAGGCTGCGAGGGGAACGATAACAGTTTTGAATCTGAGGAGAATTGTTTGAGTGTGTGTGGCGCGACGCTTGTCTAGACGGCCATCCCCTCACAGGACTCCCGGCGGACAACTCCCGTCTTTCCCTGGAACTTTCCGACGGATGTAGTGATTCTTAAAGGTTAAGATCTCATTCATTGTAATTTATAGCAGTCGTGTTGACTTGACGGTCATCTCCTGGCCATGAACAGACTGACGGGGGGCCAGCACACACCCAGCCCCAGGAACGGTGACGCCACACTTGTTGCCTCATGTCAGGCGAGGCTGCAGGAAGGCACAGCGGGTATAGGAAGCATCTTGGCGCACCTTGCACACCTCATCACGCCACACACCGCTGTGCACCAGGAGAGGGAGGCGTCATGCAGCGTGCACGCACAGACACCACAGAAGGGAGTGGCACGTGTGTGGAGCTGTGTGCAGGTGTGGCGCTGTGCAGGTGTTGGAGGGGTCTGTGTTCATGATCAGGGTGTTGGGGGGATGTGCTCTTATCTTGATATAACCCCCCCAGTCTCTCTCTCTCTCTCTCTCTCTCTCTCTCTCTCTCTCTCTCTCTCTCTCTCTCTCTCTCTCTCTCTCTCTCTCTCTCTCTCTCTCTCTCTCTCTCTCTCTCTCTCTCTCTCTCTCTTTCTTTCTTTCTTTCTTTCTTTCTTTCTTTCTTTCTGTCTGTCTACCTATCTTTTACTACTACTACTACTACTACTACTACTACTACTACTACTACTACTACTACTACTACTACTACTACTACTACTACTACTACTGTTATCATCATTTTCATTATTATAATTATTATTATTGCAATTTGTATTTTTATTACTATTGTTATTGTATTATTATTATTATTGCTATTATTATTATTATTATTATTATTATTATTATTATTATTATTATTATTATTATTATTATTATTATTATTATTATTATTATTATTATTATTATTATTATTATTATTTTTATTATTATTTTATCATTATTATTATTATTATTATTATTATCATTATTATTATTACCATTATTATAGCTATTATCATCATCATCATCACCATTATTACCATTACTACTATTACTACTATTACTATTGTCGCTGAAAGTATTATTAGCACACTACTTTTGAGTTGATAGTCGCTACCTAATGTTGTCTGGAAGAGAAAGGTAAATGCAGCTTACTTTCCACAACTTGTTACCACGCCGCTGTCCTCCCATAGTCATTTGATGTGATAATGTGGTTTATGTTACCAACACTCGTAGCTCATAGGGGAATAATACACACGATGCGCTTATTCTCTTAATGTTAAGGACTACACTTGTATTTTTCCCGCTATGATTACATGACTGACAAGTATAATAAATATCTCCATTCTATAACATACTGTATGCATATATTTACTTCGCTAGTACTTCTGGCACATCCTTCAAGTCAATGTGGTGGTTGAGGTTAGAGAGGAATAAAGACCCACATAACTCTATAGAAAGCGAACAATGGGGTTAAGAATCATTGCCTTCATGATTTTTCTTTTTGCGAAGGTGAGAGAGAGAGAGAGAGAGAGAGAGAGAGAGAGAGAGAGAGAGAGAGAGAGAGAGAGAGAGAGAGAGAGAGAGAAAGGAGACAACACAGACACAAGGGCTAATGTTTCTTGGATCTTTGGTCAACAACACTGTGATGGAAAAACTAGTTAACTCTTTTACGAAGGAGAGAGAGAGAGAGAGAGAGAGAGAGAGAGAGAGAGAGAGAGAGAGAGAGAGAGAGAGAGAGAGAGAGAGAGAGAGAGAGAGAGAGAGAGACAACACAGACGCAGTGCTAATGTTTTCAGGATCTCTATAGTCAACAACACTGCAGTGGAAAGGCGATTAACTTTTTGCGAAGGAGAGAGAGACAGAGAGAAACAGAAAGACAACACAGCTCTGTAGTCAACAATATTACTCTTTCACTCTCCCGCTAATAAGAAGGTCGAAGTGTTTAGAGGACTGAGTGGCTGAATCTCCGTCTCATCTGCAGGCTAAAAGAGACAGGGAAGATAGAGAGGAGTGAGTGAAAAGACCAGACTAACAACTTTACTGGGCTGACATGCCGCAGATACAAGAGAGGAGTGAAAATGAGGTGAAATCGTAGGCTGATAATAAAAATGGCCATAAAAAAAGAGAAAAGTACTAATGCTTTCAAGTGGAAGATTCAAGAGAGAGAGAGAGAGAGAGAGAGAGAGAGAGAGAGAGAGAGAGAGAGAGAGAGAGAGAGAGAGAGAGAGAGAGAGAGAGTATATTTGTAGTTGCATTTATGGTATAGCAATGAGGACGAGCGAAACGAAAGTAAAACAAAAAAAGGGGTGCGTAAGATTGATGAAGCATGACGAGGCACAGTGAAAGACGATCACTGTATAAGGAAAAAGAACGAGAAGAATAGAATAAAGAAGGAGGAGGAGGAAGATAAAATGATAAAAGCGGATAATAAAAGTGAATAGGAAAGAAAACAGATGATTGGAAAAGTAGAAAACGAATAATGAAGAAATAGAGAAGGAGCAAAAGTCACACACACACACACACACACACACACACACACACACACACACAGAGAGAGAGAGAGAGAGAGAGAGAGATAGAGAGAGAGAGAGAGAGAGAGAGAGAGAGAGAGAGAGAGAGAGAGAGAGAGAGAGAGAGAGAGAGAGAGAGAGAGAGAGAGAGAGAGAGAGAGAGAGAGAGAGAGAGAGAGAGAGAGAAGGATAAACGAGAAGAATTATGAAGTGAGGCGATCAAGGGAAGTGACCACCGTGTTTCAGCTAGGGCACCGTGTCTCGCTGCTCGCCGGGGAGGAAGTACAGGCGGGCCCCGAGGTAGGTGCCGGCGGAGGTGGGGTCATCACTCAGAAAGAACTCTTCACACAGCTGCTCAAACGCCCCCTGGTCCAGCACGCGGCGGCCCTGGAGCGTTCAGAATGGTGAGGTTAGGTCAGGTTGGCTGTGAGGAAGATGAATAGTAGGATAAATGTTAGTGGTTAGTCTATATGAACTTGACCTTATGGTAGTAAAGTGGAGAGAGAGAGAGAGAGAGAGAGAGAGAGAGAGAGAGAGAGAGAGAGAGAGAGAGAGAGAGAGAGAGAGAGAGAGAGAGAGAGAGAGAGATTGAATGAGTTATGAAACTACGACAATAAGTGCAAACGATGCCGGCGAGGGTTACAAAAAGAGCTCTTCCTCTGCCGTTGAGAAACTACCGCTAGCCAGAACTGAACCCGCATCAGTTAGTCGGCTGGCGTGGAGCAAGGTACCAGAGAGAGAGAGAGAGAGAGAGAGAGAGAGAGAGAGAGAGAGAGAGGATGGAAGTTGGTGGAAGGACATAATTTACATAGAATTACAGACTACACCGACCATTTCCTGCATAATTCTGTGTTGCGCAAATAACAACAGGTCATGTGTCCGCAGCCTCCCCTGGCCGCGCGTGTACATGTAGTAGTTGTGTTAGTGAAGGGAAGGAAGATACACACAGGCCGCACTGCCGCTACAGGGGATCCGCTCAGGCCTACACTGAACTGAGGGAGGCGTGGGAATACTGACTGGGTGTTTAGAGTACTGTATACTGCTGCTATGAGAGAGAGAGAGAGAGAGAGAGAGAGAGAGAGAGAGAGAGAGAGAGAGAGAGAGAGAGAGAGGTGGGGTATCCTTTCCTTATCTCAGCCTCACCTTGCACATGAGGAACCAGGCATTCTTAGCGTCGGTCTCCGAGGCGCCGTGCTGTGACATGATGTACACGAACTCCTCCTCGTCCAGCACTCCGTCACCTGCGGCACAACACGCGGCTGCTAACTCTGTCCGGGGCTGCATTGTGATGGCGGTGGTTTAAACAGCCTTGCTCTCTCACCATGACAGTTTTACAAGGCCACAGAGACGACTAGCAGGGTTTTCAAGATATTTTTTCCTTATGATATACTAAAAATCTTCCCAATCCATCACTAGAGTCATAAAAATACCCTTAACCTCTTCAGTACCATGCTGCTTTTATGTATTCATTCTGGTTACTATTTGGCGATTTTATATAAATTCAGAAACTTATGTAGGGGAATAGTAAAGACTCTAACCATTAATGTTTTGACCACCATAGACCGTTCCTAATGCATATAAAATCGTCTAATCACACCCAAAAATCAAGGGAAAAATGCGTCTCAGTACTGGAGGGGTTAAAAACATGAGTATCTTCCATTAGAGGTGCTGAAATCAATTGTATGTGGTGCTGGGAAGTGATGCACACACTTCACTTTCTTCTATCCTTCCAATAACAAGATATTAGTTAGGGGTGCTGGACTGCTTAGATATGACAACATGGGGGGTGGCTATGGTCGGAAAAGATTGGGAAACGCTGAATTAGAGCCTTTGGAAAGTAGTGACGGTGAGAGAGCAAAGCACTTCAGAATACAGGCCTCTGACACGGCTGAGAGCTGTGTTGTATCGCCCACTATTTCCACCCCTCGACCTAACGTAACCAGACCTACATATACTCAACGACCAGATAATAATGTCTTATATTTCTGCTGTGAATAGTCCAGTTTCTCATGTAGTTATCCTTGTGGTCTTTGGAGGCGGGGTGTACATGTGCAGTGGAGAACCTTGGAATAGTTGTGTCTGGCTGGCAGCGGCGTGACTGTCACGTGCAGCCATATTAAGAACAAAGAAAGGAAAAAAAAACAAAAACAAATTATGTCACTTAATAAGGATCATATTTTCCTCCTCGTTTCGGACCAACCGCATCGCGACCGTGTGTGTGTGTGTGTGTGTGTGTGTGTGTGTGTGTGTGTGTGTGTGTGTGTGTGTGTGTGTGTGTGTGTGTGTGTGTGTGTGTGTGTAATTTTTGTCATTATTTTCAATGAATAAGTATTGTTATTATTATTATTATTATTATTATTTTATTATGATTATTATTATTATTATTATTATTATTATTATTATTATTATTATTATTATTATTATTATTGTTATTTTTATTATTATTACTATTATTATCATTATTATTGTTATTATTATTATTATTATTATTATTATTATTATTATTATTATTATTAGTAGTAGTAGTAGTAGTAGTAGTAGTAGAAGTAGTAGTAGTAGTAGTAGTAGTAGTAGTAGTAGTAGTAGTAGTAGTAGTAGTAGTAGTAACAGCAGTGGTGCTACTTTGGTATGTGGTGTACGTGTCATAAAGCTCCTTTGGTATGCGGTATGGTATGATCTACAACAAGAAAATATATTTCTTTCTTTTGATTCTCAAGAGATAAGGAAAACACTTGTCTTAGTTTCGAGAGACAGTCTGGTTAGAGAATCTGAAACATGAGTGGGATGTCTGTTCGAGTGTCAAAGCTCCTGTCCCGACTCAACAAGATACTTTATGTGCAGTACACGTGGTACAGCACACTTCACTCCGGCGTAGACAACGTCTCGATATGCGACCTGTGCTCCCTTCCGTGATTTGATCTACTGCTTACTGGCATCTGAGTATCCAAAGAACCCTTCAGATGTTAGCTCAAGGGTTTTACAACGAGGTCACTGTAGTTTGCAAGCTGTTTCTATGGCAAATTTTAGAATATTATTTTATTTCATTCAAAATATCTTATACTCTTCAATGAATGCATGAATTGACAGGTAGAGGTACCGAAGCATTATGTGATTGGATTATTGTTTCTATCAAGTCACATATGAACATGCACACATTCACAGCAGGAAACATGCAAGGTTTAGTATAGTAATACTCCGGAGCAAATCTGACGCACCTTGTTTGATTGTCAGTCGACTCTTGCACACTTTCAAGCTAAAGCCATTTTTTACTTGCAATTGATGATTTTATATTCGAATCAAAATTTAAAAGAAATTTGATAAGTTT
>NC_059296.1:27478868-27486368 GCF_017591435.1 Portunus trituberculatus | reverse complement strand
TTATACCATGTTGGCTTTTCACGGGAATTTCTGGGCTAAAGGGGATACTTTTTGTGGTATCTCCTATCTCAAAGCCCACCCACTAGGAAACCCTTGCCCCGAGTGAGGAAGCCCAACCTACACTCGGATCGTGGACAGGATTGGAACCCGTGCGCTTGGAGACCCCTCGGACCCCAAAGCACGCATGGTTCCACTGTACCACGGCGGCCCCTATTCACTTATTCGTGTCTTCTTCATTCATTCCAGTCGATCTTTCTTACCTATTCCAGTCATAAGTTCGTATTCTAGTCCTACTCACAGTCCAGTCCATTCCAGTCACACTTACCCATTCCAGTAAGTCACACTCACTCATTCCAATCATATGTTCGCTGACAGTCCAGTCCATTCCATTTACACTCATCCATTCCAGTTGGTCACACTCACTCATTCCAGTTGGTCACACTCACCCATTCCAGCCAGTCACATTCACCCATTCCAGTCACTCTGTTACCCACTCCAGTCATAAGCTCCCATTCCAGCCCCACCCACCTATTCCAGTCCATTCCAGTTACACTCATCCATTCCAAACTCACTCATTCCAGTTGGTCACACCCACCCATTCCAGTCACACTCACCCATTCCAGTCACATTCACCCATTCCAGTCACACTCACTCATTCCAGTTGGTCACACTCACCCATTCCAGTCACACTTACCCATTCCAGTCGGTCACACTCACCCATTCCAGTCACACCCACCCATTCCAGTCACATTCACCCATTCCAGTCACACCTACCCATTCCAGTCGGTCACACTCACCCATTCCAGTCATTCACACTCACCCATTCGAGCCGCGTCACCTTCTCGTCGTGGTTCCGGTCTGCGTGTTTCCTGAGAGCCAACCACAGGTTCGTCATCAGCTGGCTCACTCTCACGGCTCGCGGGTCCTCAGGGAGCCAGCCGCCCCTCTTGCACAGCCGCTCCCCCGCCGTCTCAAAGTCCCTCTTCTCCAGCAGCCCATCGCGGTTCACATCTTTTGGGGGGAAGCAGTGGTTGTGATAGTGGTAATCGTGATGGTGGTGGGGGAAGTGTAATGGTAGTGGTAGCAGTATGGAGTGTTAGTTGTAGTAGTGGTAGTGGTGGTAGTGTAGTAGTGGTGATGGTGGTGGTGGTGGTAGTTGTAGTTTTTTTTTTTTTTCTATACCATGTAGTTGTAGTAGTAGTAGTGGTAGTAGTAATAGTAGTGGTGGTGGTGGTGGTGGTGGTAGTGATATTAATTGTACTAGTAGTAGTAGTAGTAGTAGTAGTAGTAGCAGTGGTGGAGGTAGTGGTTGTGATAGTAGTAGTGGTGGTAGTAGTAGTAGTAGTAGTAGTAGTAGTAGTAGTAGTAGTAGTAGTAGTAGTAGTAGTGGTGGAGGTGGTGGTTGTGATAGTTGTAGTAGTAGTAGTAGTAGTAGTAGTAGCAGCAGTATTATAGTTATTATTAATATTATTATTATTATTATTATTATTATTAGTAGTAGTAGTAGTAGTAGTAGTAGTAGTAGGAGGAGGAGGAGGAGGAGGAGGAGGAGGAGGAGGAGGAGGAGGAGGAGGAGGAGGAGGAGGAGAAGAAGAAGAAGAAGAAGAAGAAGAAGAAGAAGAAGAAGAAGAAGAAGAAGAAGAAGAAGAAGAAGAAGAAGAAGAAGAAGAAGAAGAAGAAGAAGAAGAAGAAGAAGAAGAAGAAGAAGAAGAAGAAGAAGAAGAAGAAGAAGAAGAAGAAGAAGAAGAAGAAGGAGGAGGAGGAGGAGGAGAGAAGAGGAAGAGGAGGAGAAGGAGAAGGAGGAGGAGGAGTGTTAGGAAAAGGGGGAAGAGGAGAAATGAAAATAATATAGTTAGAAATATAATAACGAGTAGCAGTAATAGTAGTAGCAGCAACAACAGCAGTAATAGTAACAGTAACAGCAACAGCAGCAGCAACAGTGGCAGAAGGAAGCAAACAATTAACGAGAGGCACAGTACGTGAAGTTAAACATAGCCAAACACCGAGTTTATAATTCTGAAACACGTGATCAATACAGAGGCGAAAGTAGACCAGCGAACATTAAGGTGCTAAAAGAAGGGCGTTATTAAAGGACTACTATTAGCACTTTAACACAGGCGCGGGTTTGATGGTGCGGACGCTAATAGCTCGGTGTTATGGAGGGTAATTACAACACCGCGGCTGGCGTGAGGTGTTGGTCTTAGCGGTGCGGGGAGTACACGTTCAGGAGGTGGTTATGACTATTAAGTAATTAGGAACAGCCTCATGGAATAGCCACACGGAAGACCACCAGTGTTCTTTATGTCTGCTCTATTATTTATCTATACACCACCTCCTACAAGCACTCCCTCCCTATTTTCCTTACTCACGTCTATACATACTGCATGCATACCATACACTTAAGAACAGGACGAAAATAAGGCATAGCCACACGGAAGACCACCAGTGTTTATGTTTGCCCTATAATTTACCTATACACTACCTACATGCGCTCCTTCCTTATTTTTCCTTACTCACGTCTATACACAGTGCATGCATACCATACACTTAAGAAATATGACAAGATAAAGGAGGGGTACACGTGGAAGTTCCTCTGTGAAACCTACCTCTTTCCATCTATACTTTTTTTATGCGGTTAAGTCTTGTAATGTAATGTGTCCGCGCATGACAATAAAAGAAACTGAATTGATCTGAAATTATATAATGCGAAAACATTGCAATACATTTCCTATACATTGCTATACACTTTCTATACATACCTTATACACTACTATACACTCCTTATTCACCTCCTCCCATACACATTCTATACATTAATCATATGCTACCAAGTACACCCCCAATACATGCCAATAGTATTCCTACCTGAACACTATATACACTCAAATACACCCACACCCCGATACATGCCTATACTATTCCTACCTACACACTAATGCACTGCCTTTTATGTATGTACACGTTCATTATACCCATCCCATGTGTAGTCTCTCCTATTTGTACACTCCTCATACACTTCTTGTACACTCCCCATGAATGATTTTTTTGCCAATTACGTGTGGGGAGAGATGAAGAAGCGAACTGGGAGCTGGTTGGAACGAGTGAAGGAGGATGACAGGAGTTGTATAGACAGAAAGGTCTTCGCAGAAACGACAGGGAAGGTATGCAAGACAGCAGTGAGGCCAGCCATGTTGTACGTTATTGAGGCAATGCCGCCCACGAAAAGACAAAAGGCTAAGTTGAAAGTCGCTGAAATGAGTATCCTGCGATTTCCTTTAGGGATGCCAGTATTCTGAAACGCTTTGCTCTCTCACCATCACTGCTTTCCAAAGACTCCAGTTGAAGATACTTATGATTTTAAGAGTACGTTTATGGATCTAGTGATAGATTGGCAAGATTTCTAGTATATTATAAGGAGAAACTGTCATAAAAACCCGGCTAGTTGTCTCTGTGGCCTTGGAAAATTGTCTTAGTGAGAGGGGAAGGCGTTTCTCAATACGAGCATAAGAGTAGAGAAAGTGAGGAATGAATACAGCAGAGGCACAACACATATTGGGTTGGTGACGAGGGAAGACAGTTGTTTTGCAATACGTGCCCAGGTTATGGATACTCTGGTGAACAGCCGCAGATTTCCTGTATTCAAATCGCACAGCTTGTCTGGGAAGGGCTCCGTACACACCATACTGCTAATCCCTCACTCCACTTAACCTCTTCAGTACCAGGAGGCGTTTTCATATTCATTCTAGTTACTATTTGGCGATTTTGTACAACTTCAGAAATATATGTTGGGATTAGAATAGTAAAGACTTTGGCCATTATTCTTTTAACCTCCATAGACCCTTTCTAATGAAAATAAAATAGTTTAATCATACCCAAAAATCATGGTAAAAATGCGTCTCAGTATTGAAGGGGTTAATGGTCATCTTGTATCTCGAATGAATTAGACATCGTGTCCTCAATTCTTCGGAGAAACATTTAGGCTCAGACAGTTACGGTGTCTTCAGTGAACATACAACAGATCGTTAGTATTAGATAACTTTTCGTTCTTTAATCTGCTTTTTCGCTTTGTCTTGAAGTGTGTGTGATGGTTTTGGTGATGTTACTGTTCCAAACCTATTAACAGTGGACTCGTAAGGGCCTGACCATACTTCCTCGTAGCTACTTTCCTTATGTTATACGATTGGCCATCCTCGCATTCATTGTACTACTGAGCTATGCATTCTGGTGATGGTGGTTTTGCTTAGCATTGCTAGGTATGAGTGACAGAGAAGGTATCTCTCATTCATAATGATATGCTTCAGAAATTCTAGATTACATTCTTCCTTTCATTGCTGAATGTGGCTGCGAAAACTTTGAGAATTTCAGCGCTACAATATCACACTTTCTCCACCAGTGTGGGAAAGCGATGTACATTCTTGATATGTCGTTCAGCTGACAGAAAATCTAGCGATTGGAAAGTAACAAGTTTTTAAGTAAGTTTCTGAGCAAATTGTTACCAATATTGTCTTTTATATGATATGATTCTTCTTTCTAAAGTAAGTTATTGACTTATCTAAATGAAACTTGATTACATACATGTTAGTCAAGGACATCTGTGGTTTGAAAGATTGAATGATAGGCACGAAGGCGGCGATGGGAGTGGTGGTGGTGTTGGTGGTGGTGGTGGCGGCGGCGGCGGCGGCGGCTCATGTATCGTGTTACTAAAGGATGACCAGCAAGTATGAAAATCGCATTAGAGAAACAGCCACCAAGGATGAAGACCCATCCCGTGGGGGAAGCCTCGGTCACGTCACGCATCCTCACCGCTCACGATCCCTCACTTTTCGCCTCATCTCCCCAAATCCTGCACGCCGCCACTTTGAAAAAAAGAAATAGAAAAAAACTAAAAAAACGGATGAATAAATAAAATTAAAATGAATAAGAAAAAAACAACAACTATATTTTTGTTCAGATTTTTCAGAATTAACGTTCATTCATCTGGTTGCTTATACTTTTTTTTCTCCCTTTTTTTCCTACTCTCTTTCTTTCCTTCGTTCTTCCCTTGTCATCATCCTGCGGGGGAGTGTGGCTGCTGCGCTACTGTCATATAGCAGCTCGTGTGTTCCCTGCATGAAAACGATTGAGTGTTCTGCTGTGTCAAAACTATGCAGCGCTTTACATCGCGAGAGAAGGCCAAGTGTTCCGCTGTTCGTGTTTTTTTTTTCCTTTTTTCTGTCATTAAGTGTGTTATACTGAAATTTCCTTTCCTTTCATAGTGTGAAGCTTTTCCAAAGGCTTGGTGTTCTCGCCGCGATGTGCTGGAGGGGCGAGAAGGGCGGACGGGGAGAAAGCCTCTCCGTTTTCTATCTGTTTTCACAATAGCGGGAAGGATCCGGGAATAGAGTACGCCATTCAGCCGGTAATCTGGTTATAAGTCAGTAAGCTCTTTTACCTGCGTTTCTGATGTTCCCAGTAGTATTCCTAGATTCCTCCTCCTCCTCCTCTTCCTCCTCGTATATCTGCCCCTGTCGGTCTGAAAATAGCTCCCTGTCACTGGCAAGGTGTTGCAGTGTTCAGTGCTGAGGTCTGCCCTTTTTCCAGTACGTACGGTAGACTTTAAAAGTGTATTTATACAATGATTTCACAATATGCAGAGGAGACTGAGTGGGCGGAGGCCCGTGACGCTGCACAGAGCGGTGTGGACAAAACTGTTCATTGGCCTCACAAAAGACAAATATTTTTCATTTTGAACAAATGTAGTTTTTATACCAGGAACAATAAGTACCGATAACTGTGGTCTGGTGCTGGACCAACAGACAAGGCACAAGGTGTGCAACTTTGAATCCAAGCCGCTGGGAATAATATTTTCACGCCACACTTGGCTGACAACACCTGGCCTGGGTCCCTGAGAGGCGTGCTGCATTGTGCTCGTCTGACTCCCACAAAGACAGTGCACTTTTATGAGTGATTATTTCAACGAAGTATTGATCTATGCCATGAGGAAGTATAGTATCAGAATGATGTTCCACAAGGCTCATGACAGCATTATCAACCAAATTTATGAAAAAAAAGGCTGAAAATTTTATACATTGTCTTCTAAAGGAAGGAAGATTGTAGCGAGACGATACGGTCATTTATAATGTTTAAAGGTTCTGCACCGTCGACTAGCCAAAGTTGTAAGAATTAAAACCATTGAGACGACGAGCAACAACAACAGTTCACAGTAAAAACAAAAATGTTGCTACATCGAAATTCGTCGAATCTGTTCCCGAGCCATGTCGTCACTCAACGGAGCAAGTGGCTCCTGGAGACACGCGTGTTGACAAGCGGCGAGGTCAGTTAGGACTCGCTGTAGTGAGTGAAGATGTGCGCGTCAAAACTTATCAGCAAGGTTGGTTAGAACTTTATCAGTAAGCGAAGGAGTGTGCGTAAAAACTAATTACTAACTTGAGATAGAACTTCTTTTTATGATTGTGCAGCGTAAAATTCTTCTGTGTCTTTGCTCGATGGAAATCTGCCAATCTGTTGTTGTTTCCCAGAGCTGCGTTGTTGTTGTCATGATGTGGCCGCATCATAGCAGGGAGTGTCGCCACAGACCAGGCTCGTCACTTGTCTATCATGTGGGTTGTTGTAAAAAGAATCCACAGTGGCTGCCATAAACGGACAAGTCTTCTCTTACTTGCTACTCTTGCGTCACCTTGTATGGTATTCTCTTCCTCTCTTTATCTTTCTTATATTTTTTGGTCCTTATCGTTGTATTTTTGCACGTCTCTCCTGTTTTTAGCCTTATTACTCTTGTACATCCTATATCTCCAACTCTTCCTTATTTCCTTTCTCCTTCCACATCTTCCTTCCTCATCCCACCTCATCTTATCGGTATTCTCCTTCTGCTACTGTTTCTTTTTTTACTCTCCTTTTTTTCCTTTGCTGCTTTTCCTTCTCACAAAACTCCCACCACCCTCCATCCCTGTCCCTGTCCCTACCTCCTGCCTTCCCGTCACAATGCAGTCCCAGTCCTCCTCCTTCCCTCCTCCTCCTCCTTGCCTCCATCCTTCCCTCCCTCTCTCCTCTCCCTGCTTCCCTTCCCCCTTCATAACGGAACAGGTGAGGCGGTCGGAGGGCCGCGGGAGTCAAGACAAAAGCCGGATTTAAAGAAGAAAGAATCAAAGGGTCCGGGTTACGAAACGTCGGGCCGCGCATATTCACAAGTCCATTTCTCGAGGTTGTGAAGCTGGAAGACTAAGAGGCCTGGAATATGAAAAGCTGCCTTGAGGTGTGGGTGCGGAAGGGGAGGAAAAGAGGGCGAGTGGAAGGCGAGGGGAGGGGAGTAGAATGGACCAAAGTGTGGGAAGTGTTGGAGTAGAAGTAATAGTAGTAGTGGTAGTGGTGGTGGTGGTGGTGGTGGTGGTGGTGGTAGGGAGGCGGGAAAGAAGGAGGAAGTGAGTGGTCGAAGAGGGAAGGGAAGGATTGTGAGAGAGAGAGAGAGAGAGAGAGAGAGAGAGAGAGAGAGAGAGAGAGAGT
>NC_059296.1:27473868-27476368 GCF_017591435.1 Portunus trituberculatus | reverse complement strand
ATTCTGCCAAAATGCTCATTATTAGTTCAGAAATCTATCAACCTTCTCATTGCTATATAGTTCAGAAATCTGTCAGTAGAGGTCAGTGCAAACATTAAATTAAACCAACCGCCATGCACTGAGGTAATCTATCTCGTCTCCATTTCGGCGATGGAGTTGATTAGCGCTCTTGTATTTCCCCCATCCTTATTCACCTGTTTTTCTATAGTACAACCCTCCTTACTTCCCAACCTTTTTTTTTTCTTCTAGTACAACTTTCCCTACTTCCCCACCTCCTTTATTTTTTTTACTATCACTATTCAATACATTCTCAGTCACCTTATCAGTTGGCTTTTTGGAGGATATCAACATGAAAGCAATAAATTCAAAGCACTGAGCCTCCACGAATAATGAAATAGTGGCAGCAAGTAAACACAGTATTTACATAAACTCATCCATATGGCCGTCGACACGCACCACGTCTCCAACGGCGCGTGTTCAGTCATATGGGTGAATTTATGTCATTAATGTATGTTTGTTTCACTCTCTTTCAGGAAGTTTAATGCTTTTTGATAGTGTTATTGTTTTGTGACTGACAGTTTCGAGGATCGAGTTAAGGCCAAGGATAATTGATAAAGTGATTGAAAATATCCTAAAAAAAGAAATAAATAAGTAAAATATATAGAGAAAGAGAGAAAGTTAAAGAAATTATCGCGAACATTCTGAGTGTAGCAATCACTTCACTGCAACAGGAGGGAGGAAGCAAGGAGCGAGAATTATAAAACAGCTTAGCTCGCTGTAACTGTAATCCTAAAACTTCCCGACAGAGAGCAGCGGTGCATTATACACCTCAGAAATTCGTCAGAGGGAACTGTCGCCTCCAGGCTAATGGACAACGACAGTGGCCGGTGCTTCTCACTCACTGTGCCTTGCTTATGTACTCGTACAAGTAGAAGACGGAGACAGCGGAAACACATGTGTCCTGACGTTGTGCAGCGAATGAAAAAACTATTAGTGATTTGAAGGCAGTGGCCGGTGCTTCTCACTCACTTTGCTTTGCTTATGTACAAGTAGAAGACGGAGACAACGGAAACACGTGTGTCATCTTCATTATCAAGCCGAGAGTTTCCTGACGTGCAGCGAATGTAGAAACCTTTAGTAACACGAAGGCAGTGCGACTTGACAGTGTAGTGCTGAGAATGAAAAGAGATTGAATTTTTGTCCTTTGGGTTCGAGGACTCACTTCCTGTGCGTGCAAACCGTGGGGTAGCTGCTGCTGTAAGTGTGGGAGTTAAGATATTGATAAATGAATAAATGTAGAGAAATAGCGGTCATGGTGCAGGTGTGGAAACAGATGTCGATGTTACAGTGCAGATGTGGCGCCCATGTAGAAAGTAAAAGAAAAGTGTGTGTGTGTGTGTGTGTGTGCGGTGTGTTTAAAATAAGATTAGTCACCCATGTAGACTGTATATATATATATATATATATATATTTTTTTTTTTTTTTTACGTCCGGTTCCCCTATTATATTAGGGCTAGGACGGTGCCTCCTGACAGAGGAGTCAGGAGGACTTCGGTTTTGGCATTTGGGAACCGTTACCCCGAGTGGATGCCCT
The DNA here is from genome assembly GCF_017591435.1 of Portunus trituberculatus. Lineage (NCBI taxonomy): Eukaryota > Metazoa > Arthropoda > Malacostraca > Decapoda > Portunidae > Portunus > Portunus trituberculatus. The sequence goes on along the minus strand of NC_059296.1, from coordinate 27,474,774 downwards.
TCCTAACCTCGGACCGTGGCCAGGATTCGAACCCGTGCGCTTGAGAACCCTGGGGCTCATAAGCGCGCGCGGTCCCACTGCACCACGCCATATATATATATATATATATATATATATATATATATATATATATATATATATATATATATATATATATATATATATATATATATATATATATATATATATATATATATATATATATATATATATATATATATATATATATATATATATATATATACACACACACACACACACACACACACACACACACACACACACACACACACACACACACACACACACACACACACACACACACACACACTCTCTCTCTCTCTCTCTCTCTCTCTCTCTCTCTCTCTCTCTCTCTCTCTCTCTCTCTCTCTCTCTCTCGTGCCAGATAAACTCACCAAAGAAAGTGTTGAATTCAAAGAGGAGTTTCTCTCTTCTGAAGGGCGACACGTTGGAGTACTGCTCTCCCTGCTGAGGACACAAGCAGGGGCAGCAGGGACACACTAACTCCCACCATCGCTTCTCACGCCGCCCTCCCCCAGGTCGGCTCATCGTGGCGCCGCGCTGCACGATAGATATGATAGATAGATGTGGAAATGCAGTGAATGGATGAGTAAAAAGGTGAATTTGATATGACTGATAGAAAGAAAGATAGATAGATAGATAGATAGATTGAGAGATGGAGAGAGAGAGATAGAGACAGAGATAGAGATAGAGATAAGTAGATAGATAGATAGATAGATAGATAGATAGATAGATAGATAGATAGATAGATAGATAGATAGATAGATAGATAGATAGATAGATAGATAGATAGATAGATAGATAGATAGATAGATAGATAGATAGATAGATAGAGAGAGAGAGAGAGAGAGAGAGAGAGAGAGA